>NW_027252571.1:561595-607819 GCF_044704955.1 Pristiophorus japonicus | reverse complement strand
GAGGGAGGGGGAGATAGAGGAGGGGCTAGGGAGGGGAGGGACGGAGAGGGAGAGGGGGGAGTGAGGAGAGAGGGAGAGACAGGGGAGGAAGAGTGGGAGAGGGAGGAAGAGAGAGGGAAAGGGCAAGGGGAGGGACGGAGAGAGAGGGAGAGGGAGGGGAGTGGGGGGGGAGGAGGGAGATGGAGGCGAGAGAGGGAGGCTGGAAGGAGAGGGAGGGGATGTGAGGGAAGGGTAGAAAGAGAGGGAGAAAGGGAGTAATGGATGGAGGGAGAGAGAGAAAGGGGAGGAAGAACGAGAGAGAGAGATGGAGCGAGAGAGGGAGGAGAAAGAGTCAGAGGGATGGTTGGGATTGAGAAAGGGAGGACTGGAGGGAGGGAGAGACAGAGACAGGGCGAAAAAGAGGGAAGGAGGGAGAGGGAGACAGGAGGAGGGATAGTGGGAGAAAGGAGAGGAAATGGCCATGGAGAAGGAGAGAAGGGGAGAGGGAGGAGAGGGGACACAAGGGGGAAGAGAGACTGAGTGGCAGAAAAAGGGAGATTGGGAGAGGAAAGCATGGGGAAGGGGTCTCGGTGTCAAGCGCTCCCGGGGCAGGTACAATACAGAGCTCCCTCTACATTACCCTGACAGTGTACCCCCACTTTATACCCAGTGTATCGAGTGCTCCCGGGGCAGGTACAATACAGAGCTCCCTCTACATTGCCCCGACAGTGTACCCCCACTTTATACCCAGTGTATCGAGTGCTCCCGGGGCAGGTACAATACAGAGCTCCCTCTACATTACCCTGACAGTGTACCCCAACTTTATACCCACTGTATCGAGTGCTCCAGGGGCAGGTACAATACAGAGCTCCCTCTACATTACCCCGACAGTGTACCCCCACTTTATACCCAGTGTATCGAGTGCTCCCGGGGCAGGTACAATACAGAGCTCCCTCTACATTACCCTGACAGTGTACCCCCACTTTATACCCAGTGTATCGAGTGCTCCCGGGGCAGGTACAATACAGAGCTCCCTCTACATTACCCTGACAGTGTACCCCCACTTTATACCCAGTGTATCGAGTGCTCCCAGGGCAGGTACAATACAGAGCTCCCTCTACATTACCCTGACAGTGTACCCCCACTTTATACCCAGTGTATCGAGTGCTCCCGGGGCAGGTACAATACAGAGCTCCCTCTACATTACCCTGACAGTGTACCCCCACTTTATACCCAGTGTATCGAGTGCTCCCGGGGCAGGTACAATACAGAGCTCCCTCTACATGACCCTGACAGTGTACCCCCACTTTATACCCAGTGTATCGAGTGCTCCCGGGGCAGGTACAATACAGAGCTCCCTCTACATTACCCCGACAGTGTACCCCCACTTTATACCCAGTGTATCGAGTGCTCCCGGGGCAGGTACAATACAGAGCTCCCTCTACATTACCCCGACAGTGTACCCCCACTTTATACCCAGGGTCAGCATCGAGCGCTCCCAGGGAAAGCTGTTCCCACATATTCCCTTATTCCATTCTCCGGATAAGCCACCAATTACTTGTGCGATCGCTTCATGTTGGTTTTTTCTGGGCCTTCCCCACAGTCGTGTGCCTGGATAGTGAAGGTATGCTCCTTCTGTGCTTCACAGTCAACCACCTCCTTCGCCCGGATCAGACCCTCGCCCGTCATCTTGTCCAGGACCACCGCCTCGAAGGGGACATTCTGACCGTGGATCTTGAACCCGCAAATCTCACCTGTTGGGGAAAGGTGACAGATATTGAGGGCAGAGTCCCAGTAGACCCAAACCCCTTCCCATTGTACAACATCCCAATGGACCCAAACCCCTTCCCATTCACTCCCACTGTACACAATCCCAGTAGACCCAAACCCCTTCCCATTGTACAACATCCCAATGGACCCAAACCCCTTCCCATTCACTCCCACTGTACACAATCCCAGTAGACCCAAACCCCTTCCCATTGTACACAATCCCAATGGACCCAAACCCCTTCCCATGCACTCCCACTGTACACAATCCCAGTAGACCCAAACCCCTTCCCATTCACTCCTATTGTACACAATCCCAATGGACCCAAACCCCTTCCCATTCACTCCTATTGTACACAACCCCAATTGACCCAAACCCCTTCCCATTTACTCCCACTGTACACAACCCCAATTGACCCAAACCCCTTCCCATTCACTCCCACTGTACACAACCCCAATGGACACAAACCCCTTCCCATTTACTCCCATTGTACACAATCCCAATGGACCCACACCCCTTCCCATTCACTCCCACTGTACACAATCCCAATGGTCTCGAAACCCTTCCCATTCACTCCCACTGTGCACAATCCCAATGGTCTCGAAACCCTTCACATTCATTCCCATTGTACATAATCCCAATGGACCAAAACTCCTTCCCATTTCGCTCCCACCGTACACAATCCCAATGGACCCACACCCCTTCCCATTCACTCCCACTGTACAAAATCCCAATGGACCCAACCCCCTTCCCATTCACTCCCACCGTACACAATCCCAATGGACCCAACCCCTTTCTCATTGAATCCCGTGGGGCCTCATTGTATCCAGTTCAGTCTCATTGAATCCCGGTGACCTCTCTTTACCCCTGTTAAGTCGGGTTTAGCCCTCTTAAGTGCTGTTTAGTCATGCTAACCCGGTTAAAGCCGATTAAGCCCTTTTAAGTCCCGATGAGCTCTGTTGAGTCCCATTGAGTCCGGTTAATCCCACGTCAGTTCCTTTGAGTCCCTATTGGGCCCCATTTGTGCCAGTGCCACCCAATGCCAGGTTCCCTGGTCATGCCAATGCTGGTACCATGCTCCCTACCTGCATAGTGCAATGGTGCGTCCTTGTCAATGGCGAAGAGTGGCGGATTGAGGAGGACTGTTTTGTCATTTTCCATCACGATGCCCTGGTATTCTGCCTCGATCCATGGCTTGTGCTTGTTGGCTGACAGAGTGCAAGAAAGAACATTCTAGATCAACGGGCACCGGGTTGGAGATGGGCAGAGACACCGAATCTCACTGGGGTACGTATCCCACACACACCGACTCTCACTGGGGTACAGGTCCCACACACACTGACTCTCACTGGGGTACGGGTCCCACACACATCGACTCTCACTGGGGTACGGGTCCCACACACATCGACTCTCACTGGGGTACGGGTCCCACACACACTGACTCTCACTGGGGTACGGGTCCCACACACCCTGACTCTCACTGGGGTACGGGTCCCACACACACTGACTCTCACTGGGGTACGTGTCCCACACACACTGACTCTCACTGGGGTACGGGTCCCACACACCCTGACTCTCACTGGGGTACAGTCCCACACACACTGACTCTCACTCCGACAGTGCGGCACTCCCTCAGTACTGCCCCTCCGACAGTGCGGCGCTCCCTCAGTACTGCCCCTCCGACAGTGCGACGCTCCCTCAGTACTGCCCCTCCGACAGTGCGGCACTCCCTCAGTACTGCCCCTCCGACAGTGCGGCGCTCCCTCAGTACTGCCCCTCCGACAGCGCGGCGCTCCCTCAGTACTGCCCCTCCGACAGTGCGGCGCTCCCTCAGTACCGCCCCTCCGACAGCGCGGCACTCCCTCAGTACTGCCCCTCCGACAGTGCGGCACTCCCTCAGTACTGCCCCTCCGACAGCGCGGCACTCCCTCAGTACCGCCCCTCCGACAGTGCGGCGCTCCCTCAGTACTGCCCCTCCGACAGTGCGGCACTCCCTCAGTACTGCCCCTCCGACAGCGCGGCACTCCCTCAGTACTGCCCCTCCGACAGCGCGGCGCTCCCTCAGTACCGCCCCTCCGACAGTGCGGCGCTCCCTCAGTACTGCCCCTCCGACAGTGCGGCGCTCCCTCAGTACTGCCCCTCCGACAGCGCGGCACTCCCTCAGTACTGCCCCTCCGACAGCGCGGCACTCCCTCAGTACTGCCCCTCCGACAGCGCAGTGCGGCGCTCCCTCAGTACTGCCCCTCCGACAGTGCAGCACTCCCTCAGTACTGCCCCTCCGACAGTGCGGCACTCCCTCAGTACTGCCCCTCCGACAGTGCGGCACTCCCTCAGTACTGCCCCTCCGACAGCACGGCACTCCCTCAGTACTGCCCCTCCGACAGTGCGGCACTCCCTCAGTACTGCCCCTCCGACAGTGCGGCACTCCCTCAGTACTGCCCCTCCGACAGTGCGGCACTCCCTCAGTGCTGCCCCTCCGACAGTGCGGCACTCCCTCAGTACTGCCCCTCCGACAGCGCAGTGCGGCGCTCCCTCAGTACTGCCCCTCCGACAGTGCGGCACTCCCTCAGTGCTGCCCCTCCGACAGTGCGGCACTCCCTCAGTACTGCCCCTCCGACAGCGCAGTGCGGCGCTCCCTCAGTACTGCCCCTCCGACAGTGCAGCACTCCCTCAGTACTGCCCCTCTGACAGAGCGGCACTCCCTCAGTACTGCCCCTCCGACAGCGCGGCACTCCCTCAGTACTGCCCCTCCGACAGTGCGGCGCTCCCTCAGTACTGCCCCTCCGACAGCGCGGTGCTCCCTCAGTACTGCCCCTCCGACAGTGCGGCACTCCCTCAGTACTGCCCCTCCGACAGTGTGGCGCTCCCTCAGTACTGCCCCTCCGACAGCGCAGTACGGCGCTCCCCCAATATCGGCCCAATGCGTTTGGTCTCCGGCCTGGGACTGGGGGGGGGGGTTGTTCGAGCCCCTGGAGTGAGGAGCTGCGGGGTGGGGGGTGGGGGGGTGAAAGCGGCTTCATCCCCACCATCTGCTGAGTCAGAGACAGCAGAGTGGCCCTTCCATCTCCCAGCACGATGGCTGCCATCGACTGGTGCAATGGACGGACAACGGGCACGTAAGTTACCTCGTTGTATCGTTTCCCCACCTTTAGCCCACAGCCCCACACCCGACCCCCCCGACCCCCCCGCACCAGAAATCCCAGGGCCGCGTCAACAAAGCTGCGGGGACTGCGAATATAAAGCCTCCGGGACCTGCGACGACTGCGTGTTATCCAGCGCGGTGCACTTGGTGCCGGGAATTCTCACGTTTGGTCCCCAAGACGCAGGGTCGGTGTCGAGCCAGGAAAAACAAGCCGTATTATTGACCCCTTTTTTTTTTTCATTCGAGGCGTAAATTGCAACCCGAATTCGAAGGAGGTCTGCAAGAGGCAAATATTTGGACTTGTAAACCGGGACGCGAACACCCTTGAAGGGCAGCGTGTCGAGATTCTCCTAAGTGCCCCCCTCCCTCCCACCCTCACTCGTCCTCCCCCCTGGGTTGTTACAGATCGATGATCTCGGCCCACTGTCTTTAAAAAATAATGACTCTCGTTTCTGCTGGGATTACATCAATCCGCAGGCAATGGCCGGAGCCCTGCATATTTTTTTTTTAATCGAGGAACGCCTTTGCAGAGGTGGATTTAATTATCTGCCGATGCGAAAGCAAGGAATAAGGGCTCTTACCTTTGCTGGAGACGCAGGCTGTGATTAACAAGGAGACAAATACTGAGCACGTTTGCTGATGCATCTTTGAGCAAGTGCGGCAACTGGGGGCTTTTTTTGTTGAGCGACAGGGAACCAGATTGAGTGCCTTTTGTTCACCGAACGCTCCCCTGCCTTGCCAGTCCTGTCTTTACCACTGCATCTGTGTGAGCTGTCTCTCTCCCAAACCCCCCCCACCCCCCGCCCCCCCCCCCTCTTCCAAAAACCTCCTCGTTGCTGTTCCGAAGCTCCCCTCTCGCCTCCTCCTCTCACTCGCTGCTCCAGCCCCTTCGCCTCTGCCTCTTTGCACATGCAGAATCGCTTTGCTGTGCGGCAAAAATCTGTCACAGTGGCTCACACTGGTTCCAACTTTGAGTGGCGTCCGCCTCGACCAAACAGGAGTGGGGGAGGAGAGGGTGGGGGTGGGAGCAAGGGGGTGTGCAAGGCTAATCTCAGCTGGGATTTAAAGGCAGGCCATGCCCTCTGCAGAAGCGTTCCTGTCCTGCGACCGCAACTGTTTTTTGTTTTTCAACGCAAGCCACGGCCCTGGCCAACGGCCCCGCCACAGACCCCGATCCGCGTCCGGACCGGTGTCAAGCGGGGCCGGGTCATCCCTCTTCTCAATCGTCCTTGCCGCCATTGCTCGATCTGGCAGTCGGCAAGCTCCCCGCCGGAGCGGAACCAAACGACAGAACCAGCGGGGGAAGCTTGTTCAACCTGCGCCGTCTCCAGGCCAGGTCCCAGACCGCCCCAACCTCTGTCGATCGATCGACGGTACGCGGACGCCGCCTGCGTCTGCTCGCACACACAGAGGCTGAACTCCAGGGCATAGTCGACGTATTTACTGAGGCTTACGAAAGCACGGGCCTTACGCTAAACATCCGTAAGACAAAGGTCCTCCACCAGCCTGTCCTCACCGCACAGCACTGCCCCCCTCAGTCATCAAGATCCACGGCCCGGTCCTGGACACCGTGGACCATTTCCCAAACCCCGGGAGCCTCTTATCAACAAGAGCAGACATTGGCGACGAGGTCCAACACCGCCTCCAGTGCGCCAGTGCAGCCTTTGCCCGCCTGAGGAAAAGAGTGTTCGAAGACCAGGCCCTCAAATCCACCACCGAGCTCATGGTCTACAGGGCTGTAGTGATACCCGCCCTCCTGTATGGCTCAGAGACATGGACCATGTACAGTAGGTATCTCACCCCCAACTCATGGTCTACGGGGCTGTAGTGATACCCGCCCTCCTGTATGGCTCAGAGACACGGACCGTGTACAGTAGGCATCTCACCCCCAGCTCATGGTCTACAGGGCTGTAGTGATACCCGCCCTCCTGTATGGCTCAGAGACATGGACCATGTACAGTAGGTATCTCACCCCCAGCTCATGGTCTACAGGGTTGTAGTGATACCCACCCTCCTGTATGGCTCAGAGACATGGACCATGTCCAGTAGGTATCTCACCCCCAGCTCATGGTCTACAGGGCTGTAGTGATACCCGCCCTCCTGTATGGCCCAGAGACATGGACCATGTACAGTAGGTATCTCAGCCCCAGCTCATGGTCTACGGGGCTGTAGTGATACCCGCCCTCCTGTATGGCCCAGAGACATGGACCATGTACAGTAGGTATCTCACCCCCAGCTCATGGTCTACAGGGCTGTAGTGATACCCGCCCTCCTGTATGGCTCAGAGACACGGACCATGTACAGTAGGTATCTCACCCCCAGCTCATGGTCTACAGGGCTGTAGTGATACCCACCCTCCTGTATGGCTCAGAGACATGGACCATGTACAGTAGGTATCTCACCCCCAGCTCATGGTCTACAGGGCTGCAGTGATACCCGCCCTCCTGTATGGCTCAGAGACATGGACCATGTACAGTAGGTATCTCACCCCCAGCTCATGGTCTACAGGGCTGTAGTGATACCCGCCCTCCTGTATGGCTCAGAGACATGGACCATGTACAGTAGGTATCTCACCCCCAGCTCATGGTCTACAGAGCTGCAGTGATACCCGCCCTCCTGTGTGGCTCAGAGACATGGACCATGTACAGTAGGTATCTCACCCCCAGCTCATGGTCTACAGGGCTGTAGTGATACCCGCCCTCCTGTATGGCTCAGAGACATGGACCATGTACAGTAGGTATCTCACCCCCAGCTCATGGTCTACAGAGCTGCAGTGATACCCGCCCTCCTGTGTGGCTCAGAGACATGGACCATGTACAGTAGGTATCTCACCCCCAGCTCATGGTCTACAGGGCTGTAGTGATACCTGCCCTCCTGTATGGCTCAGAGACATGGACCATGTACAGTAGGTATCTCACCCCCAGCTCATGGTCTACAGGGCTGTAGTGATACCCGCCCTCCTGTATGGCTCAGAGACATGGACCATGTACAGTAGGTATCTCACCCCCAGCTCATGGTCTACAGGGCTGTAGTGATACCCGCCCTCCTGTATGGCTCAGAGACATGGACCGTGTACAGTAGGCATCTCACCCCCAGCTCATGGTCTACAGGGTTGTAGTGATAACCACCCTCCTGTATGGCTCAGAGACATGGACCATGTACAGTAGGTATCTCACCCCTAGCTCATGGTCTACAGGGCTGTAGTGATACCCGCCCTCCTGTATGGCTCAGAGACATGGACCATGTCCAGTAGGTATCTCACCCCCAGCTCATGGTCTACAGGGCTGTACTGATACCCGCCCTCCTGTATGGCTCAGAGACACGGACCATGTACAGTAGGTATCTCACCCCCAGCTCATGGTCTACAGGGCTGTAGTGATACCCGCCCTCCTGTATGGCTCAGAGACACGGACCATGTACAGTAGGTATCTCACCCCCAGCTCATGGTCTACAGGACTGTAGTGATACCCGCCCTCCTGTATGGTTCAGAGACATGGACCATGTACAGTAGGTATCTCACCCCCAGCTCATGGTCTACAGAGCTGCAGTGATACCCGCCCTCCTGTGTGGCTCAGAGACATGGACCATGTACAGTAGGTATCTCACCCCCAGCTCATGGTCTACAGGGCTGTAGTGATACCTGCCCTCCTGTATGGCTCAGAGACATGGACCATGTACAGTAGGTATCTCACCCCCAGCTCATGGTCTACAGGGCTGTAGTGATACCCGCCCTCCTGTATGGCTCAGAGACATGGACCATGTACAGTAGGTATCTCACCCCCAGCTCATGGTCTACGGGGCTGTAGTGATACCCGCCCTCCTGTATGGCTCAGAGACATGGACCGTGTACAGTAGGCATCTCACCCCCAGCTCATGGTCTACAGGGTTGTAGTGATACCCACCCTCCTGTATGGCTCAGAGACATGGACCATGTACAGTAGGTATCTCACCCCCAGCTCATGGTCTACAGGGCTGTAGTGATACCCGCCCTCCTGTATGGCTCAGAGACATGGACCATGTACAGTAGGTATCTCACCCCCAGCTCATGGTCTACAGGGCTGTAGTGATACCCGCCCTCCTGTATGGCTCAGAGACATGGACCATGTACAGTAGGTATCTCACCCCCAGCTCATGGTCTACAGGGCTGTAGTGATACCCGCCCTCCTGTATGGCTCAGAGACACGGACCATGTACAGTAGGTATCTCACCCCCAGCTCATGGTCTACAGGACTGTAGTGATACCCGCCCTCCTGTATGGTTCAGAGACATGGACCATGTACAGTAGGTATCTCACCCCCAGCTCATGGTCTACAGGGCTGTAGTGATACCCGCCCTCCTGTATGGCTCAGAGACATGGACCATGTACAGTAGGTATCTCACCCCCAGCTCATGGTCTACAGGGCTGTAGTGATACCCGCCCTCCTGTATGGCTCAGAGACATGGACCATGTACAGTAGGTATCTCACCCCCAGCTCATGGTCTACAGGGCTGTAGTGATACCCGCCCTCCTGTATGGCTCAGAGACATGGATCATGTACAGCAGACACCTCAAGTCGCTGGAGAAATACCACCAACGTTGTCTCCGCAAGATCCTGCAAATCCCCCGGGAGGACAGACGCACCAACGTTAGCGTCCTCGACCAGGCCCAACATCCCCAGCATCGAAGCACTGACCACACTCGACCAGCTCCGTTGGGCAGGGCCACATCGTCCGCACGCCCCCCAGACACGAGACTCCCAAAGCGAGCGCTCGACTCGGAACTACTCCTGCTCCGATTTCTTATGTTGTTATGCAACCACAAGCTGAGGAGGACACGCCATCGTCCCTCGGCGGTTCACAGTGTCAAAGGCCTTTGTGAGGTCAAAGCTGGCCATGTACAAGGGTTGCTGCTGGTCCCATGCATTTCCCGTGCAGTTGTCACGCCCTGAAGATCATGTCCGTCGTAGCCCGTAGTGGACGAAATCCGCACCGTAACCCCAGGAGGAGCTTCTCAGCCACAGGCAGGAGATCGCTGAGGAGGATTCGAGCGACAACTTTCCCCGTGGCCGACAGCAGCGAGATTCCTCGGTGCTTGCCGCTGTCGGACTTGTCCCCTTATTTTAAAGACGGTCACGATTACGGCATCTCTTAACCGGGAGCCAATGTCGGTCGGCGGGCACAGGGGATGATGGGTGAGTGGGACTCGGTGTGAGTTAGGACACGGGGGCAGTGAGCACAGGGGGTGATGGGTGAGTGCGACTCGGTGCGAGTTAGGACACGGGGGCAGTGAGCACAGGGGGTGATGGGTGAGTGGGACTTGGTGCGAGTTAGGACACGGGGCACAGGGGGTGATGGGTGAGCGGGACTCGGTGCGAGTTAGGACACGGGGGCAGTGAGCACAGGGGGTGATGGGTGAGTGCGACTCGGTGCGAGTTAGGACACGGGGGCAGTGAGCACAGGGGGTGATGGGTGAGCGGGACTCAGTGCGAGTTAGGACACGGGGCAGTGAGCACAGGGGGTGATGGGTGAGTGGGACTGGGTGTGAGTTAGGACACGGGGTCAGTGAGCACAGGGGGTGATGGGTGAGTGGGACTGGGTGCGAGTTAGGACACGGGGTCAGCGAGCACAGGGGGTGATGGGTAAGTGGGACTCGGTGCGAGTTAGGACACGGGGACAGTGAGCACAGGGGGTGATGGGTGAGTGGGACTCGGTGCGAGTTAGGACACGGGGACAGTGAGCACAGGGGGTGATGGGTGAGCGGGACTCAGTGCGAGTTAGGACACGGGGTCAGCGAGCACAGGGGGTGATGGGTGAGCGGGACTCGGTGCGAGTTAGGACACGGGGGCAGTGAGCACAGGGGGTGATGGGTGATCGGGACTCAGTGCGAGTTAGGACACAGGTCAGTGAGCACAGGGGGTGATGGGTAAGCGGGACTCGGTGCGAGTTAGGACACGGGGCAGTGAGCACAGGGGGTGATGGGTGAGCGGGACTCGGTGCGAGTTAGGACACGGGGGCAGCGAGCACAGGGGGTGATGGGTGAGTGGGACTCGGTGTGAGTTAGGAAACGGCGCAGTGAGCACAGAGGGTGATGGGTGAGCGGGACTCGGTGTGAGTTAGGAAACGGCGCAGTGAGCACAGAGGGTGATGGGTGAGCGGGACTCGGTGTGAGTTAGGACACGGCGCAGTGAGCACAGCGGGTGATGGGTGAGTGGGACTGGGTGTGAGTTAGGACACGGGGCAGTGAGCACAGCGGGTGATGGGTGAGTGGGACTGGGTGCGAGTTAGGACACGGGGGCAGTGAGCACAGGGGGTGATGGGTGAGTGGGACTCGGTGCGAGTTAGGACACGGGGACAGTGAGCACAGCGGGTGATGGGTGAGCAGGACTCGGTGCGAGTTAGGACACGGGGTAGTGAGCAAGTGGGTGATGGGTGAGTGGGACTCGGTGCGAGATAGGACACTAGGGGCAGTGAGCACAGGAGGTGATGGGTGAGCGGGACTCGGTGCAAGTTAGGACACGGGGTCAGTGAGCACAGGGGGTGATGGGTGAGTGGGACTCGGTGCGAGTTAGGACACGGGGTAGTGAGCACAGGGGGTGATGGGTGAATGGGACTGGGTGTGAGTTAGGACACGGGGCAGTGAGCACAGGGGGTGATGGGTGAGCGGGACTCGGTGCGAGTTAGGACACGGGGTAGTGACCACAGGGGTTGATGGGTGAGCGGGACTCGGTGCGAGTTAGGACACGGGGGCAGTGAGCACAGAGTGTGATGGGTGAGCGGGACTCGGTGCGAGTTCGGACATGGGGCACAGGGGGTGATGGGTGAGCGGGACTCGGTGCGAGTTAGGACACAGGGCACAGGGGGTGATGGGTGAGCAGAACTCGGTGCGAGTTAGGACACGGGGCAGTGAGCACAGGGGATGATGCGTGAGCGGGACTCGGTGCGAGTTCGGACACAGGTCAATGAGCACAGGGGGTGATGGGTGAGCATCACTTGGTGCGAGTTAGGAGACGGGGGCAGTGAGCACAGGGGGTGATGGGTGAGTGGGACTCGGTGCGAGTTAGGACACGGCGCAGTGAGCACAGAGGGTGATGGGTGAGTGGGACTCGGTGTGAGTTAGGACACGGGGACAGTGAGCACAGGGGGTGATGTGTGAGCAGGACTCGGTGCGAGTTAGTACACTGGGGGCAGTGAGCACAGCGGGTGATGGGTGAGCGGGACTCAGTGCGCTTAGGACACGGGGTCAGCGAGCACAGGGGGTGATGGGTGAGCAGGACTCGGTGCGAGTTAGGACACAGGTCAGTGAGCACAGCGGGTGATGGGTGAGCGGGACTCGGTGCAAGTTAGGACACTGGGGGCAGTGAGCACAGGGGGTGATGGGTGAGTGGGACTCGGTGTGAGTTAGGACACGGGGCACAGGGGGTGATGGGTGAGTGGGACTCGGTGCGAGTTAGGACACGGGGGAATTGAGCACAGAGGGTGATGGGTGAGCGGGACTCGGTGCGAGTTAGGACACGGGGGAAGTGAGCACAGAGGGTGATGGGTGAGCGGGACTCGGTGCGAGTTAGGACACGGGGGAAGCGAGCACAGAGGGTGATGAGTGAGTGGGACTTGGTGCGAGTTAGGACATGGGGTAGTGAGCACGGGGGTGATGGGTGAGCGGGTCTCGGTGCGAGTTAGGCCACGGGGGCAGTGAGCACAGGGGGTGATGGGTGAGTGGGACTCGGTGTGAGTTAGGACACGGGGTCAGCGAGCACAGGGGGTGATGGGTGAGTGGGACTCGGTGCGAGTTAGGACACGGGGGCAGTGAGCACAGGGGGTGATGGGTGAGCGGGACTCGGTGTGAGTTAGGACACGGGGTCAGTGAGCACAGCGGGTGATGGGTGATTGGGACTCGGTGCGAGTTAAGACACGGGGCAGTGAGCACAGGGGGTGATGGGTGAGCGGGACTCGGTGTGAGTTAGGACACGGGGCAGTGAGCACAGGGGGTGATGGGTGAGCGGGACTCGGTACGAGTTAGGACACAGGGTAGTGAGCACAGGGGGTGATGGGTGAGCGGGACTCGGTGCGAGTTAGGACACGGGGCACAGGGGGTGATGGGTGAGCGGGGCTCGGTGCGAGTTAGGACACAGGGCACAGGGGATGATTGGTGAGTAGGACTCGGTGCGAGTTAGGACATGGGGTCAGTGAGCACAGGGCGTGATGGGTGAGCGGGACTCGGTGCGAGTTAGGACACGGGGTCAGCGAGCACAGGGGGTGATGGGTGAGCGGGACTCGGTGCAAGTTAGGACACGGGGTCAGCGAGCACAGCGGGGGATGGGTGAGTGGGACTCGGTGCGAGTTCGGACACAGGTCAATGAGCACAGGGGGTGATGGGTGAGCAGGACTCGGTGCAAGTTAGGACACGGGGGCAGTGAGCACAGGGGGTGATGAGTGACTGGGACTCGATGCGAGTTAGGACACGGGGCAGTGAGCACAGGGGGTGATGGGTGAGCGGGACTCGGTGCAAGTTAGGACACGGGGTCAGTGAGCACAGGGGGTGATGGGTGAGTGGGACTCGGTGCGAGTTAGGACACGGGGTAGTGAGCACAGGGGGTGATGGGTGAATGGGACTCGGTGTGAGTTAGGACACAGGTCAGTGAGCACAGTGGGTGATGGGTGAGCGGGACTCGGTGCAAGTTAGGACACGGGGCAGTGAGCACAGGGGGTGATGGGTGAGCGGGACTCGGTGCGAGTTAGGACACGGGGTAGTGACCACAGGGGTTGATGGGTGAGCGGGACTCGGTGCGAGTTAGGACACGGGGGCAGTGAGCACAGAGTGTGATGGGTGAGCGGGACTCGGTGCGAGTTCGGACACGGGGCACAGGGGGTGATGGGTGAGCGGGACTCGGTGCGAGTTAGGACACAGGGCACAGGGGGTGATGGGTGAGCAGAACTCGGTGCGAGTTAGGACACGGGGCAGTGAGCACAGGGGATGATGCGTGAGCGGGACTCGGTGCGAGTTCGGACACAGGTCAATGAGCACAGGGGGTGATGGGTGAGCATCACTTGGTGCGAGTTAGGAGACGGGGGCAGTGAGCACAGGGGGTGATGGGTGAGTGGGACTCGGTGCGAGTTAGGACACGGCGCAGTGAGCACAGAGGGTGATGGGTGAGTGGGACTCGGTGTGAGTTAGGACACGGGGACAGTGAGCACAGGGGGTGATGTGTGAGCAGGACTCGGTGCGAGTTAGTACACTGGGGGCAGTGAGCACAGCGGGTGATGGGTGAGCGGGACTCAGTGCGCTTAGGACACGGGGTCAGCGAGCACAGGGGGTGATGGGTGAGCAGGACTCGGTGCGAGTTAGGACACAGGTCAGTGAGCACAGCGGGTGATGGGTGAGCGGGACTCGGTGCAAGTTAGGACACTGGGGGCAGTGAGCACAGGGGGTGATGGGTGAGTGGGACTCGGTGTGAGTTAGGACACGGGGCACAGGGGGTGATGGGTGAGTGGGACTCGGTGCGAGTTAGGACACGGGGGAATTGAGCACAGAGGGTGATGGGTGAGCGGGACTCGGTGCGAGTTAGGACACGGGGGAAGTGAGCACAGAGGGTGATGGGTGAGCGGGACTCGGTGCGAGTTAGGACACGGGGGAAGCGAGCACAGAGGGTGATGAGTGAGTGGGACTTGGTGCGAGTTAGGACATGGGGTAGTGAGCACGGGGGTGATGGGTGAGCGGGTCTCGGTGCGAGTTAGGCCACGGGGGCAGTGAGCACAGGGGGTGATGGGTGAGTGGGACTCGGTGTGAGTTAGGACACGGGGTCAGCGAGCACAGGGGGTGATGGGTGAGTGGGACTCGGTGCGAGTTAGGACACGGGGGCAGTGAGCACAGGGGGTGATGGGTGAGCGGGACTCGGTGTGAGTTAGGACACGGGGTCAGTGAGCACAGCGGGTGATGGGTGATTGGGACTCGGTGCGAGTTAAGACACGGGGCAGTGAGCACAGGGGGTGATGGGTGAGCGGGACTCGGTGTGAGTTAGGACACGGGGCAGTGAGCACAGGGGGTGATGGGTGAGCGGGACTCGGTACGAGTTAGGACACAGGGTAGTGAGCACAGGGGGTGATGGGTGAGCGGGACTCGGTGCGAGTTAGGACACGGGGCACAGGGGGTGATGGGTGAGCGGGGCTCGGTGCGAGTTAGGACACAGGGCACAGGGGATGATTGGTGAGTAGGACTCGGTGCGAGTTAGGACATGGGGTCAGTGAGCACAGGGCGTGATGGGTGAGCGGGACTCGGTGCGAGTTAGGACACGGGGTCAGCGAGCACAGGGGGTGATGGGTGAGCGGGACTCGGTGCAAGTTAGGACACGGGGTCAGCGAGCACAGCGGGGGATGGGTGAGTGGGACTCGGTGCGAGTTCGGACACAGGTCAATGAGCACAGGGGGTGATGGGTGAGCAGGACTCGGTGCAAGTTAGGACACGGGGGCAGTGAGCACAGGGGGTGATGAGTGACTGGGACTCGATGCGAGTTAGGACACGGGGCAGTGAGCACAGGGGGTGATGGGTGAGCTGGACTCGGTGTGAGTTCGGACACGGGGGGCAGTGAGCACAGGGGGTGATGGGTGAGTGGGACTTGGTGCGAGTTAGGACACGGGGTCAGCGAGCACAGGGGGTGATGGGTGAGCGGGACTCGGTGCGAGTTAGGACACAGGGGCAGGGGGTGATGGGTGAGCGGGACTCGGTGCGAGTTAGGACACGGGGTAGTGAGCACAGCGGGTGATGGGTGAGTGGGACTGGGTGTGAGTTAGGACACGGGGTCAGTGAGCACAGGGGGTGATGGGTGAGTGGGACTCGGTGCGAGTTAGGACACGGGGCAGTGAGCACAGGGGGTGATGGGTGAACGGGACTCGGTGTGAGTTAGGACACGGGGCAGTGAGCACAGGGGGTGATGGGTGAGTGGGACACGGTGCGAGTTAGGACACGGGGTCAGTGAGCACAGGGGGTGATGGGTGAGCGGGACTCGGTGCGAGTTAGGACATGGGGTCAGTGAGCACAGGGGGTGATGGGTGAGCGGGACTCGTTGCGAGTTAGGACACGGGGGCAGTGAGCACAGGAGGTGATGGGTGAGCGGGACTGGGTGCGAGTTAGGACACGGGTCAGTGAGCACAGGGGGTGATCGGTGAGCGGGACTGGGTGTGAGTTAGGACACGGGGTCAGTGAGCACAGGGGGTGATAGGTGAGCGGGACTCGGTGCGAGTTAGGACACGGGGCAGTGAGCACAGGGGGTGATGGGTGAGCGGGACTCGGTGCAAGTTAGGACACGGGGTCAGCGAGCACAGCGGGGGATGGGTGAGTGGGACTCGGTGCGAGTTCGGACACAGGTCAATGAGCACAGGGGGTGATGGGTGAGCAGGACTCGGTGCAAGTTAGGACACGGGGGCAGTGAGCACAGGGGGTGATGAGTGACTGGGACTCGATGCGAGTTAGGACACGGGGCAGTGAGCACAGGGGGTGATGGGTGAGCGGGACTCGGTGCAAGTTAGGACACGGGGTCAGTGAGCACAGGGGGTGATGGGTGAGTGGGACTCGGTGCGAGTTAGGACACGGGGTAGTGAGCACAGGGGGTGATGGGTGAATGGGACTCGGTGTGAGTTAGGACACAGGTCAGTGAGCACAGTGGGTGATGGGTGAGCGGGACTCGGTGCAAGTTAGGACACGGGGCAGTGAGCACAGGGGGTGATGGGTGAGCGGGACTCGGTGCGAGTTAGGACACGGGGTAGTGACCACAGGGGTTGATGGGTGAGCGGGACTCGGTGCGAGTTAGGACACGGGGGCAGTGAGCACAGAGTGTGATGGGTGAGCGGGACTCGGTGCGAGTTCGGACACGGGGCACAGGGGGTGATGGGTGAGCGGGACTCGGTGCGAGTTAGGACACAGGGCACAGGGGGTGATGGGTGAGCAGAACTCGGTGCGAGTTAGGACACGGGGCAGTGAGCACAGGGGATGATGCGTGAGCGGGACTCGGTGCGAGTTCGGACACAGGTCAATGAGCACAGGGGGTGATGGGTGAGCATCACTTGGTGCGAGTTAGGAGACGGGGGCAGTGAGCACAGGGGGTGATGGGTGAGTGGGACTCGGTGCGAGTTAGGACACGGCGCAGTGAGCACAGAGGGTGATGGGTGAGTGGGACTCGGTGTGAGTTAGGACACGGGGACAGTGAGCACAGGGGGTGATGTGTGAGCAGGACTCGGTGCGAGTTAGTACACTGGGGGCAGTGAGCACAGCGGGTGATGGGTGAGCGGGACTCAGTGCGCTTAGGACACGGGGTCAGCGAGCACAGGGGGTGATGGGTGAGCAGGACTCGGTGCGAGTTAGGACACAGGTCAGTGAGCACAGCGGGTGATGGGTGAGCGGGACTCGGTGCAAGTTAGGACACTGGGGGCAGTGAGCACAGGGGGTGATGGGTGAGTGGGACTCGGTGTGACTTAGGACACGGGGCACAGGGGGTGATGGGTGAGTGGGACTCGGTGCGAGTTAGGACACGGGGGAATTGAGCACAGAGGGTGATGGGTGAGCGGGACTCGGTGCGAGTTAGGACACGGGGGAAGTGAGCACAGAGGGTGATGGGTGAGCGGGACTCGGTGCGAGTTAGGACACGGGGGAAGCGAGCACAGAGGGTGATGAGTGAGTGGGACTTGGTGCGAGTTAGGACATGGGGTAGTGAGCACGGGGGTGATGGGTGAGCGGGTCTCGGTGCGAGTTAGGCCACGGGGGCAGTGAGCACAGGGGGTGATGGGTGAGTGGGACTCGGTGTGAGTTAGGACACGGGGTCAGCGAGCACAGGGGGTGATGGGTGAGTGGGACTCGGTGCGAGTTAGGACACGGGGGCAGTGAGCACAGGGGGTGATGGGTGAGCGGGACTCGGTGTGAGTTAGGACACGGGGTCAGTGAGCACAGCGGGTGATGGGTGATTGGGACTCGGTGCGAGTTAAGACACGGGGCAGTGAGCACAGGGGGTGATGGGTGAGCGGGACTCGGTGTGAGTTAGGACACGGGGCAGTGAGCACAGGGGGTGATGGGTGAGCGGGACTCGGTACGAGTTAGGACACAGGGTAGTGAGCACAGGGGGTGATGGGTGAGCGGGACTCGGTGCGAGTTAGGACACGGGGCACAGGGGGTGATGGGTGAGCGGGGCTCGGTGCGAGTTAGGACACAGGGCACAGGGGATGATTGGTGAGTAGGACTCGGTGCGAGTTAGGACATGGGGTCAGTGAGCACAGGGCGTGATGGGTGAGCGGGACTCGGTGCGAGTTAGGACACGGGGTCAGCGAGCACAGGGGGTGATGGGTGAGCGGGACTCGGTGCAAGTTAGGACACGGGGTCAGCGAGCACAGCGGGGGATGGGTGAGTGGGACTCGGTGCGAGTTCGGACACAGGTCAATGAGCACAGGGGGTGATGGGTGAGCAGGACTCGGTGCAAGTTAGGACACGGGGGCAGTGAGCACAGGGGGTGATGAGTGACTGGGACTCGATGCGAGTTAGGACACGGGGCAGTGAGCACAGGGGGTGATGGGTGAGCTGGACTCGGTGTGAGTTCGGACACGGGGGGCAGTGAGCACAGGGGGTGATGGGTGAGTGGGACTTGGTGCGAGTTAGGACACGGGGTCAGCGAGCACAGGGGGTGATGGGTGAGCGGGACTCGGTGCGAGTTAGGACACAGGGGCAGGGGGTGATGGGTGAGCGGGACTCGGTGCGAGTTAGGACACGGGGTAGTGAGCACAGCGGGTGATGGGTGAGTGGGACTGGGTGTGAGTTAGGACACGGGGTCAGTGAGCACAGGGGGTGATGGGTGAGTGGGACTCGGTGCGAGTTAGGACACGGGGCAGTGAGCACAGGGGGTGATGGGTGAACGGGACTCGGTGTGAGTTAGGACACGGGGCAGTGAGCACAGGGGGTGATGGGTGAGTGGGACACGGTGCGAGTTAGGACACGGGGTCAGTGAGCACAGGGGGTGATGGGTGAGCGGGACTCGGTGCGAGTTAGGACATGGGGTCAGTGAGCACAGGGGGTGATGGGTGAGCGGGACTCGTTG
Organism: Pristiophorus japonicus; assembly: GCF_044704955.1. Classification (NCBI taxonomy): domain Eukaryota; kingdom Metazoa; phylum Chordata; class Chondrichthyes; family Pristiophoridae; genus Pristiophorus; species Pristiophorus japonicus. The sequence continues at coordinate 588,882 of NW_027252571.1, read as the reverse complement.
CGAGTTAGGACACGGGGGCAGTGAGCACAGGAGGTGATGGGTGAGCGGGACTGGGTGCGAGTTAGGACACGGGTCAGTGAGCACAGGGGGTGATCGGTGAGCGGGACTGGGTGTGAGTTAGGACACGGGGTCAGTGAGCACAGGGAGTGATAGGTGAGCGGGACTCGGTGCGAGTTAGGACACGGGGCAGTGAGCACAGGGGGTGATGGGTGAGCGGGACTCGGTGCGAGTTAGGACACGGGTCAGTGAGCACAGGGGGTGATGGGTGAGCGGGACTCGGTGCGAGTTAGGACACGGGGCAATGAGCACAGCGGGTGATGGGTGAGTGGGACTCGGTGCGAGTTAGGACACGGGGTCAGCGAGCACAGGGCGTGATGGGTGAGCGGGACTCGGTGCGAGTTAGGACACGGGGTCAGTGAGCACAGGGGGTGGTGGGTGAGCGGGACTCGGTGCGAGTTAGGACACGGGTCAGTGAGCACAGGGGGTGATCGGTGAGCGGGACTCGGTGCGAGTTAGGACATGGGGTCAGTGAGCACAGGGGGTGATAGGTGAGCGGGATTCGGTGCGAGTTAGGACACGGGGCAGTGAGCACAGGGGGTGATGGGTGAGCGGGACTCGGTGCGAGTTAGGACACGGGGCAATGAGCACAGGGGGTGATGGGTGAGTGGGACTCGATGCGAGTTAGGACACGGGGCAATGAGCACAGGGCGTGATGGGTGAGCGGGACTTGGTGCGAGTTAGGACACTGGGGGCAGCCGAGTTTTGGATGAACTGAAGTTTACGGAGGGCGTAAGTTGGGAGGCCAGTCAGGAGTGCGTTGGAATCGTCAGGTCTGGAGGTAACAAAGTCCTGTCCACCCCTCCCCACTCCCCACCTCCACTCCCCCCTCCCCTCTCCCTCTCCCCTCCCCTCTCCCTCTCCTCCCTCTCCCTCTCCTCTCCGCTCTCCCTCTCCTGTCCCCTCTCCCTCTCCTCTCCCCTCTCCCTCCCCTCTCCTCTCCCTCCCCCCTCCCTCTCCTCTCCCCTCCCCTATCCCTCTCCTCTCCCCTCCCCTATCCCTCTCCTCTCCCTCCCCTCTCCCTCCCCTCTCGCTCTCCTCTCCCCTCTCCCTCCCCTCTCCCTCTCCCTCCCCCCTCCCTCTCCTCTCCCCTCCCCTCTCCCTCCCCTCTCCCTCCCCACTACCCTCTCCCTCCCCTCTCCCTCTCCCCTCCCCTCTCCTTCCCCTCTCCCCTCCCCTCTCCCTCCCCTCTCCTCTCCTCTCCAGAATAGTTGTGTCGGAATGTCTGAAAGTGGTGGAGTATGTAAAATAATCACTCGACAATTCAAGTTGTCTTAATTTGGACCGGTGGGGAGACCACCTGTTCATTTGTCTGTCGCCAGGCTCCTCCGCTGATCCAAAGTTCCAAGCAATCGTTTATAGCCTGAAGGCAGCAGGCCAGGTAGATAAAATAGTTAAGACGGCATACGGGATGTTTACCTGGACCTTGTTGCTCTGTCTGTGTGTGTGGGGCACAATATTATTTACATATTTACAATCTATATTAACGACTTGGAAGAAGGGACTGAGTATAACGTAGCCAAGTTTGCTGACGATACAAAGATGGGAGGAAAAGCAATGTGTGAGGAGGACACAAAAAATCTGCAAAAGGACATAGACAGGCTAAGTGAGTGGGCAAAAATTTGTCAGATGGAGTATAATGTGGGAAAGTGTGAGGTCATGCACTTTGGCAGAAAAAAATCAAAGAGCAAGTTATTGTTTAAATGGAGAAAGATTGTAAAGTGCCGCAGTACAGCGGGACCTGGGGGTTACTTGTGCATGAAACACAAAAGGTTAGTCTGCAGGTACAGCAAGTGATCAGGAAGGCCAATGGTATCTTGGCCTTTATTGCAAAGGGGATGGAGTATAAAAGCAGGGAAGTCTTGCTCCAGTTATACAGGGTATTGGTGAGGCCACACCTGGAGTACTGCGTGCAGTTTTGGTTTCCGTATTTACGAAAGGATACACTTGCTTTGGAGGCAGTTCAGAGAAGGTTCACTCGGTTGATTCCGCAGATGAGGGGGTTATATCTGTAATGTACCTACGAAAGACTTCACGAGGCAATGTGTTGTACTCAAACTGCAGTGACCGTGGTCCTTTATTCGTAACTCCAGAGTGAGGCACTAGCACGGTGGATCCCCTTTTATACAGCCCCTGCCTCCAGGGCATGAAACCCCAGTCTCCACCAGTTGCACCCTCTAGTGGTACCAGCATGTTTATACACAGTGTAAACCTTATTGATTGTACATCAGGTAACAAGTCTCCATCTCATGCAACTATACAGTGACTACACAGAGAGTATAGCTATAGTCTGCATATATAACAAGGGGGTTGATTTATGAGGAAAGGTTGAGGAGGTTGGGCCTCTACTCATTGGAATTCAGAAGAATGAGGGGTGATCTTATCGAGACGTATAAGATTATGAGGGGGCTCGACAAGGTGGATGCAGAGAGGATGTTTCCACTGATGGGGGAGACTAGAACTAGGGGGCATGGTCTTAGAATAAGGGGCCGCCCATTTAAAACTGAGATGAGGAGGAATTTCTTCTCTCAGAGGTTTGTAAATCTGTGGAATTCGCTGCCTCAGAGAGCTGTGGAAGCCGGGACATTGAATATATTTAAGACAGAGATAGACAGTTCCTTAACCGATAAGGGGATAAGGGGGCGGGCAGGGAAGTGGAGCTGTGTCCATGATCGGATCAGCCATGATGGTATTAAATGGCGGAGCAGGCTCGAGGGGCCGAATGGCCGACTCCTGCTCCTATTTCTGATGTTCTTAATTCATCCCCTTTCTAACCCAGCGTGCCAGAGTTCAAATCGAAAAGCCGCTCTGCTCATTCCTGGCTGGGGCCAGCCATCTCAGCATTAGGCCCGAGATGGAGCCTGTGTGGAGTGGAGGGCACAAAAGATGAGGTGCTGTTCGTCGAGCTGGCATTGAGCTGCGTTGGAACCGTGTAATTTTGATGTCTCCGCAAGATCCTACAAATCCCCCGGGAGGTCAGACGCACCAACGTTAGCGTCCTCGACCAGGCCCAACATCCCCAGCATCGAAGCACTGACCACACTCGACCAGCTCCGCTGGGCAGGGCCACATTGTCCGCATGCCCCCCCAGACACGAGACTCCCAAAGCGAGTGCTCTACTCGGAACTCCTTCACGGCAAACGAGCCCCAGGTGGGCAGAGGAAACGTTACAAGGGACACCCCCCTCCCTGATAAAGTGCAACATCCCCACCGACACCTGGGAGTCCCTGGGCCCAAAGACCAGTCCGCCCCTAAGTGGAGGAAGTGCATCCGGGAGGGCGCTGAGCACCTCGAGTCTCGTCGCCGAGAGCGTGCAGAAAGCAAGCGCAGGCAGCGGAAGGAGCGTGCGGCAAACCTGTCCCACCCTCCCCTTCCCTCAACCACTGTCTGTCCCACCTGTGACAGAGTCTGTGGCTCTCGTATTGGACTGTTCAGCCACCTGAGAACTCACTGTTAGAGTGGAAGCAAGTCTTCCTCGATTGCGAGGGACTGCCTATGATGATGCAATTTCGAAAATTTGCCAGTTCTGACGAAGAGTTGCCGACTGTTAGCCGTTAACTCCGTATGTCTCTCCACGGATGTTGCCTGACCCGCTGGGATAGAAACATAGACAATAGGTGCAGGAGTAGGCCATTCGGCCCTTCGAGCCTGCACCGCCATTCAATGAGTTCATGGCTGAACATGCAACCTCAGTACCCCATTCCTGCTTTCTCACCATACCCCTTGATCCCCCGAGTAGTAAGGACTTCATCTAACTCCTTTTTGAATATATTTAGTAAATTGGCCTCAACAACTTTCTGTGGTAGAGAATTCCACAGGTTCACCACTCTCTGGGTGAAGAAGTTTCTCCTCATCTCGGTCCTAAATGGCTTACCCCTTATCCTTAGACTGTGACCCCTGGTTCTGGACTTCCCCAACATCGGGAACATTCTTCCTGCATCTAACCTGTCCAATCCCGTCAGAATTTTAAACGTTTCGATGAGATCCCCTCAAATTCATCTGAACTCCAGTGAATACAAGCCCAGTTGATCCAGTCTTTCTTGATAGGTCAGTCCCGCCATCCCGGGAATCAGTCTGGTGAACCTTCGCTGCATTCCCTCAATAGCAAGAATGTCCTTCCTCAGGTTAGGAGACCAAAACTGAACGCACTATTCCAGGTGAGGGCTCACCAAGGCCCTGTACAACTGCAGTAAGACCTCCCTGCTCCTATACTCAAATCCCCTCGCTATGAAGGCCAACATGCCATTTGCTTTCTTAACCGCCTGCTGTACCTGCATGCCAGCCTTCAATGACTGATGTACCATGACACCCAGGTCTCGTTGCACCTCCCCTTTTCCTAATCTGTCACCATTCAGATAATAGTCTGTCTCTCTGTTTTTGCCACCAAAGTGGATAACCTCACATTTATCCACATTATACTGCATCTGCCATGCATTTGCCCACTCACCTAACCTGTCCAAGTCGCTCTGCAGCCTCATAGCATCCTCCTCACAGCTCCCTCGTAAATATATTCAGTGACTTGGCCTCCACAGCCTTCTGTGGTAGAGAATTCCACAGGTTCACCACCCTCTGAGTGAAGAAATTTCTCCTCATCTCGCTCCTAAATTTCCTCCCCCGTATCCTGAGACTGTGTGACCCCTTGTTCTAGACTTCCCAGCCCCGGGGAAACATCTTCCCCGCATCCAGTCTGTCCAACCCCGTCAGAATTTTATACCTTTCAATGTGATCCTGTCTGGCGTAAAAACAAAACGGAGAAGGTGGCTCAACCGTGGCTAACAAGGGAAATTAGGGATAGTGTTAAAGCGAAGGAAGAGGCATATAAATTGGCCAGAAAAAGCAGTAAACCTGAGGACTGGGAGAAATTTAGAATTCAGCAGAGGAGGACAAAGGGTTTAATTAGGAGGGGGGAAATAGAGTACGAGAGGACGCTTGTCGGGAACATAAAAACTGACTGCAAAAGCTTCTACAGATACGTGAAGAGAAAAAGATTAGTGAAGGCAAATGTAGGTCCCTTACAGTCAGAATCAGATGCAGTCATAATGGGGAACAAAGAAATGGCAGACCAATTGAACTAAGTAAGACACAAATAACCTTCCGGAAATACTAGGGGAACGAGAGCCTAGCGAGAAGGAGGAACTGAAGGAAATCCTTATTAGTCAGCAAATTGTGTTCGGGAAATTGATGGGATTGAAGGCTGATAAATCCCCAGGGCCTGATAGTTTGCATCCCAGAGTACTTAAGGAAGTGGCCCTAGAAATAGTGGATGCATTGGTGATCATTTTCCAATATTCCATAGACTCTGGATCAGTTCTTATGGATTGGAGTGTAGCTAATGTAACCCCATTTTTTAAAAAAGGAGGGAGAGAGAAAATAGGGAATTATAGACCGGTCAGCCTGACATCGGTGGTGGGGAAAATGTTGGAATCAATTATTAAAGATGAAATAGCAGCGCATTTGGAAAGCAGTGACAGGATCGGTCCAAGTCAGCATGAATTTATGAAAGGGAAATCCTGCTTGACAAATCTTCTAGAATTTTTTGAGGATGTAACTAGTAGAGTGGACAAGGGAGAACCAGTGGATGTGGTGTATTTGGACTTTCAGAAGGCTTTTGACAAGGTCCCACACAAGAGATTGGTGTGCAAAATTAAAGCACATGGTATTGGGGGTAATGGATAGAGAACTGGTTGGCAGACAGGAAGCAGAGAGTCGGGATAAACGGGTCCTTTTTAGAATGGCAGACGTGACTAGTGGGGTACCGCAAGGTTCAGTGCTGGGACCCCAGCTATTTACAATATACATTAATGATTTCGACGAGGGAATTGAATATAATATCTCCAAATTTGCAGATGACACTAAGCTGAGTGGCGGTGTGAGCTGTGAGGAGGATGCCAAGAGAGTGACTTGGACAGGTTAGGTGAGTGGGCAAATGCATGGCAGATGCAGTATAATGTGGATAAATGTGAGGTTATCCACTTTGGTGGTAAAAACAGGAAGGCAGAATATTATCTGAATGGTGACAGATTAGGAAAAGGGGAGGTGCAACGAGACCTGGGTGTCATGGTACATCAGTCATTGAAGGTTGGCATGCAGGTACAGCAGGCGGTGAAGAAGGCAAATGGCATGTTGGCCTTCATAGCGAGAGGATTTGAGTATAGGAGCAGGGAGGTCTTACTGCAGTTGTACAGGGCCTTGGTGAGGCCTCACCTGGAATATTGTGTTCAGTTTTGGTCTCCTAATCTGAGGAAGGACGTTCTTGCTATTGAGGGAGTGCAGCGAAGGTTCACCAGACTGATTCCTGGGATGGCAGGACTGACATATGAGGAGAGACTGGATCGACTGGGCTTGTATTCACTGGAATTTAGAAGAATGAGAGGGGATCTCTGAGAAACATATAAAATTCTGACGGGATTGGACAGGTTAGATGCAGGAAGAATGTTCCCGATGTTGGGGAAGTCCAGAACCAGGGGACACAGTCTAAGGATAAGGGGTAAGCCATTTAGGACTGAGATGAGGAGAAACTTCTTCACTCAGAGAGTGGTGAACCTGTGGAATTCTCTACCACAGAAAGTTGTTGAGGCCAGTTCACTAAATATATTCAAAAAGGAGTTAGATGTGGCCCTTACGGCTAAAGGGATCAACGGGTATGGAGAGAAAGCAGGAATGGGGTACTGAAGTTGCATGATCAGCCATGATCATATTGAATGGTGGTGCAGGCTCGAAGGGACAAATGGCCTACTCCTGCACCTATTTTCTATGTTTCTATGTTTCTAACCCCTCTCATTCTTCTAAACTCCAGTGAATACAGGCCCAGTCGACCCAATCTCTCCTCATTCGACAATCCCCCCATCCCAGGAATCAGTGTGGTGAACCTTCACTGCACTCCCTCTGTGACAAGTGTATCCTTCCTTAGGTAAGGAGACCAGAACTGCTCACAATACTCCAGGTGTGGTCTCACCAAGGCCCTGTGTAACTGCACTCCTGTACACAAACCCTCTTGCAATGAAGGCCAACGTCCCATTTCCCTCCCTAACTGCTTGCTACACCGGCATGTTGGCTTTCAATGACTGGCGTACAAGGACACCCAGGTCCCCTCTGTACATCCACACTTCCCAAGCCGTCACCATTTAAATAATACTTTGTCCTGATGCTTTTGCGACCAAAGTGGATAACTTCACACGTGTATCCACGTTATACTGCACCTGCCATGTGTTTGCCCACTCACGCGACCGATCTAAATCGCCTTGCAGCGTCTTTGCCGAACAAGTGCAAAACCACATAAGCCAGCAACCGACGGGGCAGACACAGTCAACGAACGTGTCTCCCAACTCAACGCAGAGACAGCGAGGAAGATCTTTATTTGCTTGAGCTGCCAATTTTTGGCGTAGCGAATGGTACACATCGATGAGCGAGACTTGAATGTAGGGGGCACGATTAAGAAGTTGGCAGATGATATTACAGTCGGCTGCGTGCGGTTGATGACAAAGAAGGCGGCTGCAGACTGCAGGAAGATATCGATCGACTGGTCGGGTGGGCAGGGCAGTGGGAGCTGCAGTTCAATCCAGAGAAGTGTGAGGGTCCTGCACTTTGGGGAGGGCTAACAAGGCGAGGGAATACACATTAAACGGTAGGACACTGAGAAGTGTAGAGGAACAGAGGAACCTTGGAGTGCAGGTCCACAGATCCCTGAAGGTAGCAGGCCAGGTGGATAAGGTGGTTAAGAAGGCATACGGGATACTTGCCTGGGTAATTGTACCCACAAATTTCTGATTCATAGATTTGTAGTTGTGGCAAAAATGCACCGACAGTGCGGCACTCCCTCAGTACTGCCCCTCCGACAGTGCGGCTCTCCCTCAGTACTGCCCCTCCGACAGTGCGGCACTCCCTCAGTACTGCCCCTCCGACAGTGCGGCACTCCCTCAGTACTGCCCCTCCGACAGTGTAGCACTCCTTCAATACAGCCCCTCCAACAGTGCGGCACTCCCTCAGTACCAGCCCTCCGACAGTGTAGCACTCCCTCAGTACTGCCCCTCCGACAGTGCGGCACTCCCTCAGTACTGCTCCTCCGACAGTGCGGCACTCCCTCAGTACTGCCCCTCCAACAGTGTAGCACTCCCTCAATACTGCCCCTCCGACAGTGCGGCACTCCCTCAGTACTGCCCCTCCAACAGTGCGGCACTCCCTCAGTACTGCCCCTCCGACAGTGCAGCACTCTCTTAGTACCAGCCCTCCGACAGTGCAGCACTCCCTCAGTACTGCCCCTCCCACAGTGCGGCACTCCCTCAGTACTGCCCCTCCGACAGTGCGGCACTCCCTCAGTACTGCCCCTCCGACAGTGCAGCACCCCCTCAGTACCAGCCCTCCGACATTGCGGCGCTCCCTCAGTACTGACCCTCCGACAGTGCGGCGCTCCCTCAGTACTGACCCTCCGACAGTGCGGCGCTCCCTCAGTACTGACCCTCCGACAGTGCGGCGCTCCCTCAGTACTGACCCTCCGACAGTGCGGCGCTCCCTCAGTACTAAACCAGTGTTAGGATCAGGGACAGGGTCAGTGAGTGTGTGCGGGTCAGGGGTCAGGGTTGGGGACAGGATCAGCGTCAGTGTGGGTGTTGGAGTGGGTTCAGGATCATGGTGGAGGTCAGGGTGATTGTCGGGTCAGCATTAGGGTGAGGGTTTGGGTTAGTATGGTGGGGTTAGGGTCGGGGTGAGGATCAGTGTTAAGGTTAAGGTCAGGGTTAGGGTTACGGTTCGGGCCAGGGTCAGGATCAGGGTTAGGATCAGGGTTAGGGTCAAGTTTAGGGTTAGGGTTAGGGTCAGGGTCAGGGTCATGTTCAGGGTCAGGGTAAGGGTCAGGGTTAGGGTTACAGTCAGGGTCAGGGTTAGGGTTAGGGTCAGGGTTAGGGTTAGGGTTAGGGTCAGGATTAGGGTCCGGGTTAGGGTTAAGGTCAGGGTTAGGGTTAGGGTCAGGGTTAGGTTCAGGTTTAGGGTTAGGTTCAGGGTCACGGTTAGGGTCAGGTTTAGGGTTAGGGTTAGGGTTAGGGTTAGTTTCATGTTTAGGGTTAGGGTCAGGGTCAGGATTAGGGTTAGGGTCAGGTTCAGTGTCAGGGTTAGGTTCAGGGTTAGGGTTAGGGTTAGGATAAGGGTCAGGGTCAGGGTAAGGTTTAGTGTTAGGGTTAGGGTTAGGGTTAGGGTTAGGGTTACAGTCAGGGTCAGGGTTAGGGTTAGGGTCAGGGTCAGGGTTAGGGTTAGGGTCAGGATTAGGGTCCGGGTTAGGGTTAAGGTCAGGGTTAGGGTTCGGGTTAGGGTCAGGGTTAGGTTCAGGTTTAGGGTTAGGGTCAGGGTCACGGTTAGGGTCAGGGTTAGGTTTAGGGTTAGGGTTAGGGTTAGGGTTAGGGTTAGGGTCAGGGTTAGTTTCATGTTTAGGGTTAGGGTCAGGGTCAGGATTAGGGTTAGTGTCAGGTTCAGTGTCAGGGTTAGGTTCAGGGTTAGGGTTAGGGTTAGGATAAGGGTCAGGGTCAGGGTAAGGTTTAGTGTCAGAGTCAGGGTCAGGATTAGTGTCAGGGTCAGGCTCAGAGTCAGGTTCAGGGTTAGGGTTACTGTCAGGGTCAGGGTCAGGGTCAGGGTTCGGGTTCGGCTCAGGGTTAGGTTTCGTGTCAGGGTCAGGGTTAGGGTCAGGGTTAGGGTCAGGTTCAGGATTAGGGTCAGGGTTAGGGTCAGGGTTAGAGTCCGGGTTAGGGTTCTGGCTAGGGTTTGGATTAGAGTTTGTGTCAGGGTCGGGGTTAGGTTAGGGTTAAAGTTCGGGTCAGGGTTAGGGTTAGGGTCCAGGTCAGGCTTAGGGTTAGGGTTAGATTTGGGATCAGGGTTCGGGTTAGAGTTGGGGTTAGGGTTCGGATTCGGGTTAGGGTTAGGGTTCGGGTTAGGGTTAGGGTCAGGGTTAGAGTTAGCGTCAGGGTTATGGTCAGGCACAGGGTTAGGGTCAGGGTTAGGGTTAGGGTTAGGGTCAGGGTCAGTCTTACGGTTAGGGTTAGGGTCAGGCTTAGGGTTCGGGTTAGGGTCAGGGTCAGGGTTAGGGTTAGGTTCAGGGTTAGGGTTAAGGTTAGGGTCAGGGTCAGGGTTAGGGTTAGGTTTAGGGTTAGGGTTAAGGTTATGATCAGGCTTCGGGTTAGGGTTAAGGTCAGGCTTTGGGTTAGGGTCAGGCTTAGGGTTAGGGTTAAGATTAGGTTCAGGCTTAGGGCTATGGTTTGGGTTTGGGTCAGGCTTAGGGTTTGGGTCAGGCTTAGAGTTCGGGTTAGGGTCAGGGTCAGGGTTCGGGTTAGGGTCAGGGTCAGGGTTAGGGTTAGGGTCAGGGTTAGGGTTAGGTTCAGGGTTAGGGTTAAGGTTATGATCAGGCTTAGGGTTAGGGTTAAGGTCAGGCTTCGGGTTAGGGTCAGGCTTAGGGTTAGGGTTAAGATTAGGTTCAGGCTTAGGGCTATGGTTTGGGTTAGGGTCAGGCTTAGGGTTTGGGTCAGGCTTAGAGTTATGGTTAGAGTTAGGGTCAGACTTAGGGTTAGGGTTAGGTTTAGAGTTGGGGTTAGGGTTAGGGTCAGGCTTAGGGTTAGGGTTAGGTTTAGAGTTGGGGTTAGGGTTAGGGTCAGGGTGAGGGTCAGGGTCAAGGTTAGCGTCAGGCTTAGGGTTACGGTTAGGGTTAGGATTAGGGTTCGGGTCAGTGTCATAGTTAGGTTCAGGGTCAGGGTTGGCGTCAGGGTTGGGGTTAGGGTTAGGGTCAGACTTAGGGTCAAGGTTAGGGTCAGTGTTGAGGTTAGTTTCAGGGTCACGGTTAGGGTCAGGGTTAGGTTTAGGGTTCGGGTTAGGGTTAGGGTCAGGGTTAGTTTCATGTTTAGGGTTAGGGTCAGGGTCAGGGTTAGGGTTCCGGTCAGGTTCAGGGTTAGGGTTAGGGTTCGTGATAGGGTTAGGGTTAACATCAGAGTCAGAGTTAAGGTCAGGTTCAAGGTTAGAGTCAGGGTCAGGGTTAGGGTCAGGGTTAGGGTTAGGGTCAGGGTTAGTGTTAGGGTCAGGGTTAATGTCAGGTTTAGGGCTAGGGTTAGGGTCAGGGTCAGGGTTCGGGTTAGGGTTAGGATGAGGGTTAGGGTCGGGGTTAGTTTTAAGGTCAGTGTTAGGGTCAGATTTAGGGTTCGGGTTAGGGTCATGGTCAGGATTAGGGTCAGGGTTAGGGTTAGGGTTAGGGTCAGTGTTTGGGTCAAGTTTACTGTTAGGGTCAGGGTTAGGGTCAGGATTAGGGTCAGAGTTAGGGTTAGGGTTAGGGTTAGGGTTAGGGTTAGGGTTAGGGTCAGGATTAGGGTCAGAGTTAGGGTTAGGGTTAGGGTCAGTGTTTGGGTCAAGTTTACTGTTAGGTTCAGGGTTAGGGTCAAGGTTCGGGTCAGGGTTAGGGTGAGGGTTAGGGTCAGTGTTTGGGTCAAGTTTACTGTTAGGGTCAGGGTTAGGGTCAGGGTTAGGGTCAGGGTTAGGGTTGGGGTTAGAATTAGGGTAAGAGTTAGTGTTAGTGTCAGGATTAGGGTCAGGGTCAGGGTTAGGTTCAGGGTTAGGGTCAGGGTTAGGGTCAGGGTTAGTGTTACGGTCAGAATTAGTGTTAGGGTCAGAGTTGGCATTGGGGTTCGTGCTCGGATCAAGGATCGTACTACGGTTATGGTCAGAGGTTAAAATTCATGTCAGGATCAGGGTCACCGTTCGTGTCGGTGTTTGTGTGAGGGATTCGGGTCAAGGCCAGGGTCACGATTGGCCTTTGGTCTGTCTCGGCCTCAGGGTCAAGCTGTGACCCCCCCTGATGTCAAAGTTTGACCCCTCCGCCCCTTTCCACCTCTTCCCTGTGGGAGCGCGGAGGGGTCTCGCGACGCCTCACGTAGCCGGTCAGCCTGAGCGGTGACGGTTGCCCGAGCCTGAGCGAGAGACGCGGAGGGATGGCGGGACGGGAGGGGGTGGTGGTGAAGGTTATGAGGCAGTGAGCAGGGGGAGAGAGTGTGTGGTGAGAGAGAGCGTCCCGATATCTGAGCTGCAGGGGCAGGGCATTGTTTGACTAACTACCTCCTCCTGGGAAAATAGGCTCTCACCAGGCTCGGCCGAGCGGACAATGGCAGCCTTGTCCCAAAAGCGCTTGACCGCAATCGTGACCCCTGCTCCAAACTCTCACCAACTCCCGTTCAGCCATCACCCGCCCCCACAGTGATCGTCAGTGCCTCCTGTTATAAACGCTCGGTCCCTGTGTCCGAATACCTCCCCATGGACTCCCTCTCCTCCTCTCCCTCGCTCGCTAACCCCCGATTAACCCCCTCCGTAAAACTCTGTGCTCCTCCAGTTGCGGCCTCTGGCATGTCGCCCGCTCTCTCCATCCCCGATTTTCATCGCTCCACCATCGGTGGCTGTGCCTGCAACTACTTGGGCCCCAAGCTCTAGAATTCAAGCCGCACAACATGATTTTATATAGCACATTTAACGTTCTCCAGCCCCGACACCCCTCCCTATCCCTGTAACCTGCTCCAGCCCCTACACCCCTCCCTATCTCTGTAACCTCCTACAGCCCCTACACCCCTCCCTATCTCTGTAACCTCCTCCAGGCCCTACACACCTCCCTATCTCTGTAACCCCCTCCAGCCCCTACACCCCTCCCTATCTCTGTAACCTGCTCCAGGCCCTACACACCTCCCTATCTCTGTAACCCCCTCCAGCCCCTACACCCCTCCCTATCTCTGTAACCTCCTCCAGCCCTACACCCCTCCCTATCCCTGTAACCTCCTCCAGCCCCTACACCCCTCCCTATCTCTGTAACCTCCTCCAGCCCCTACACCCCTCCCTATCTCTGTAACCTCCTCCAGCCCTACACCCCTCCCTATCTCTGTAACCTCCCCCAGCCCCTGCACCCCTCCCTATCTCTGTAACCTCCTCCAGCCCCTACACCCCTCCCTATCTCTGTAACCTCCTCCAGCCCCTACACTCCTCCCTATCTCTGTAACCTCCTCCAGCCCTTACACCCCTCCCTATCTCTGTAACCTCCTCCAGCCCCGACAACCCTCCCTATCTCTGTAACCTCCTCCAGCCCCGACACCCCTCCCTATCTCTGTAACCTCCTCCAGCCCCTACACCGCTCCCTATCTCTGTAACTTCCTCCAGCCCCTACACCCCTCCCAATCTCTGTAACCTCCTCCAGCCCCTACACCCCTCCCTATCTCTGTAACCACCTCCAGCCCCTACACCCCTCCCTATCTCTGTAACCCCCTCCAGTCCCTACACCCCTCCCTATCTCTGTAACTTCCCCCAGCCCCTGCACCCCTCCCTATCTCTGTAACCTCCTCCAGCCCCTATACCCCTCCCTATCTCTGTAACCTCCTCCAGCCCCTACACCCCTCCCTATCTCTGTAACCTCCTCCAGCCCCTACACCCCTCCCTATCTCTGTAACCTCCTCCAGCCCCTATACCTCTCCCTATCTCTGTAACCTCCTCCAGCCCCTACACCCCTCCCTATCTCTGTAACCTCCCCCAGCCCCTGCACCCCTCCCTATCTCTGTAACCTCCTCCAGCCCCTACACCCCTCCCTATCTCTGTAACCTCCTCCAGCCCCTACACCCCTCCCTATCTCTGTAACCTCCTCCAGCCCCTACACCCCTCCCTATCTCTGTAACCTCCTCCAGCCCCGACACCCCTCCCTATCTCATAACCTCCTCCAGACCCGACACCCCTCCCTATCTCTGTAACCTCCTCCAGCCCCTACACCCCTCCCTATCTCTGTAACTTCCTCCAGCCCCTACACCCCTCCCTATCTCTGTAACCTCCTCCAGCCCCTACACCCCTCCCTATCTCTGTAACCACCTCCAGCCCCTACACCCCTCCCTATCTCTGTAACCTCCTCCAGCCCCTACACCCATCCCTATCTCTGTAATCTCCTCCAGCCCTGACACCCCTCCCTATCTCTGTAACCTCCTCCAGCCCCTACACCCCTCCCTATCTCTGTAACTTCCTCCAGCCCCTACACCCCTCCCTATCTCTGTAACTTCCTCCAGCCCCTACACCCCTCCCTATCTCTGTAACCCCCTCCAGTCCCTACACCCCTCCCTATCTCTGTAACCTCCTCCAGCCCTGACACCCCTCCCTATCTCTGTAAGCCCCTCCAGTCCCTACATCCCTCCCTATCTCTGTAACCTGCTCCAGCCCCTACACCCCTCCCTATCTCTGTAACCTCCTCCAGCCCCTACACCCCTCCCTATCTCTGTAATCTCCTCCAGCCCTGACACCCCTCCCTATCTCTGTAACCTCCTCCAGCCCCTACACCCCTCCCTATCTCTGTAACCTCCTCCAGCCCCTACACTCCTCCCTATCTCTGTAACCTCCTCCAGCCCCTACACCCCTCCCTATCTCTGTAACCTCCTCCAGCCCCGACAACCCTCCCTATCTCTGTAACCTCCTCCAGCCCCGACACCCCTCCCTATCTCTGTAACCTCCTCCAGCCCCTACACCCCTCCTTATCTCTGTAACTTCCTCCAGCCCCTACACCCCTCCCAATCTCTGTAACCTCCTCCAGCCCCTACACCCCTCCCTATCTCTGTAACCACCTCCAGCCCCTACACCCCTCCCTATCTCTGTAACCCCCTCCAGTCCCTACACCCCTCCCTATCTCTGTAACTTCCACCAGCCCCTGCACCCCTCCCTATCTCTGTAACCTCCTCCAGCCCCTATACCCCTCCCTATCTCTGTAACCTCCTCCAGCCCCTACACCCCTCCCTATCTCTGTAACCTCCTCCAGCCCCTACACCCCTCCCTATCTCTGTAACCTCCTCCAGCCCCTATTCCCCTCCCTATCTCTGTAACCTCCTCCAGCCCCTACACCCCTCCCTATCTCTGTAACCTCCCCCAGCCCCTGCACCCCTCCCTATCTCTGCAACCGCCTCCAGCCCCTACACCCCTCCCTATCTCTGTAACCTCCTCCAGCCCCTACACCCCTCCCTATCTCTGTAACCTCCTCCAGCCCCTACACCCCTCCCTATCTCTGTAACCTCCTCCAGCCCCTACACCCCTCCCTATCTCTGTAACCAACTCCAGCCCCTACACCCCTCCCTATCTCTGTAACCTCCTCCAGCCCCTACACCCCTCCCTATCTCTGTAACTTCCTCCAGCCCCTACACCCCTCCCTATCTCTGTAACCTCCTCCAGCCCCTACACCCCTCCCTATCTCTGTAACCTCCTCCAGCCCCGACACCCCTCCCTATCTCTGTAACCTCCTCCAGCCCCGACACCCCTCCCTATCTCTGTAACCTCCTCCAGCCCCTACACCCCTCCCTATCTCTGTAACTTCCTCCAGCCCCTACACCCCTCCCTATCTCTGTAACCTCCTCCAGCCCCTACACCCCTCCCTATCTCTGTAACCACCTCCAGCCCCTACACCCCTCCCTATCTCTGTAACCACCTCCAGCCCCTACACCCCTCCCTATCTCTGTAATCTCCTCCAGCCCTGACACCCCTCCCTATCTCTGTAACCTCCTCCAGCCCCTACACCCTCCCTATCTCTGTAACCTCCTCCAGCCCCTACATCCCTCCCTATCTCTGTAACCTCCTCCAGCCCCTACACCCCTCCCTATCTCTGTAACCAACTCCAGCCCCTACACCCCTCCCTATCTCTGTAACCTCCTCCAACCCCTACACCCCTCCTTATCTCTGTAACTTCCTCCAGCCCCTACACCCCTCCCAATCTCTGTAACCTCCTCCAGCCCCTACACCCCTCCCTATCTCTGTAACCTCCTCCAGCCCCGACACCCCTCCCTATCTCTGTAACCTCCTCCAGCCCCGACACCCCTCCCTATCTCTGTAACCTCCTCCAGCCCCTACACCCCTCCCTATCTCTGTAACTTCCTCCAGCCCCTACACCCCTCCCTATCTCTGTAACCTCCTCCAGCCCCTACACCCCTCCCTATCTCTGTAACCACCTCCAGCCCCTACACCCCTCCCTATCTCTGTAACCACCTCCAGCCCCTACACCCCTCCCTATCTCTGTAACCTCCTCCAGCCCCTACACCCCTCCCTATCTCTGTAACCTCCTCCAGCCCCTACACTCCTCCCTATCTCTGTAACCTCCTCCAGCCCCTACACCCCTCCCTATCTCTGTAACCTCCTCCAGCCCCGACAACCCTCCCTATCTCTGTAACCTCCTCCAGCCCCGACACCCCTCCCTATCTCTGTAACCTCCTCCAGCCCCTACACCCCTCCTTATCTCTGTAACTTCCTCCAGCCCCTACACCCCTCCCAATCTCTGTAACCTCCTCCAGCCCCTACACCCCTCCCTATCTCTGTAACCACCTCCAGCCCCTACACCCCTCCCTATCTCTGTAACCCCCTCCAGTCCCTACACCCCTCCCTATCTCTGTAACTTCCACCAGCCCCTGCACCCCTCCCTATCTCTGTAACCTCCTCCAGCCCCTATACCCCTCCCTATCTCTGTAACCTCCTCCAGCCCCTACACCCCTCCCTATCTCTGTAACCTCCTCCAGCCCCTACACCCCTCCCTATCTCTGTAACCTCCTCCAGCCCCTATTCCCCTCCCTATCTCTGTAACCTCCTCCAGCCCCTACACCCCTCCCTATCTCTGTAACCTCCCCCAGCCCCTGCACCCCTCCCTATCTCTGCAACCGCCTCCAGCCCCTACACCCCTCCCTATCTCTGTAACCTCCTCCAGCCCCTACACCCCTCCCTATCTCTGTAACCTCCTCCAGCCCCTACACCCCTCCCTATCTCTGTAACCTCCTCCAGCCCCTACACCCCTCCCTATCTCTGTAACCAACTCCAGCCCCTACACCCCTCCCTATCTCTGTAACCTCCTCCAGCCCCTACACCCCTCCCTATCTCTGTAACTTCCTCCAGCCCCTACACCCCTCCCTATCTCTGTAACCTCCTCCAGCCCCTACACCCCTCCCTATCTCTGTAACCTCCTCCAGCCCCGACACCCCTCCCTATCTCTGTAACCTCCTCCAGCCCCGACACCCCTCCCTATCTCTGTAACCTCCTCCAGCCCCTACACCCCTCCCTATCTCTGTAACTTCCTCCAGCCCCTACACCCCTCCCTATCTCTGTAACCTCCTCCAGCCCCTACACCCCTCCCTATCTCTGTAACCACCTCCAGCCCCTACACCCCTCCCTATCTCTGTAACCACCTCCAGCCCCTACACCCCTCCCTATCTCTGTAATCTCCTCCAGCCCTGACACCCCTCCCTATCTCTGTAACCTCCTCCAGCCCCTACACCCTCCCTATCTCTGTAACCTCCTCCAGCCCCTACATCCCTCCCTATCTCTGTAACCTCCTCCAGCCCCTACACCCCTCCCTATCTCTGTAACCAACTCCAGCCCCTACACCCCTCCCTATCTCTGTAACCTCCTCCAACCCCTACACCCCTCCCTATCTCTGTAATCTCCTCCAGCGCTGACACCCCTCCCTATCTCTGTAACCTCCTCCAGCCTACATCCCTCCCTATCTCTGAAACCCCCTCCAGCCCTACACCCCTCCCTATCTCTGTAACCTTCTCCAGCCCCGACACCCCTCCCTATCTCTGTAACCTCCTCCAGCCCCTACACCCTCCCTATCTCTGTAACCTCCTCCAGCCCCTACATCCCTCCCTATCTCTGAAACCCCCTCCAGCCCTACACCCCTCCCTATCTCTGTAACCTTCTCCAGCCCCGACACCCCTCCCTATCTCTGTAACCTCCTCCAGCCCCTATACCCCTCCCTATCTCTGTAACCACCTCCAGCCCCTACACCCCTCCCTATCTCTGTAACCTCCTCCAGCCCCTACACCCCTCCCTATCTCTGTAACCTCCCCCAGCCCCTGCACCCCTCCCTATCTCTGTAACCTCCTCCAGCCCCTACACCCCTCCCTATCTCTGTAACTTCCTCCAGCCCCTACACCCCTCCCTATCTCTGTAACCTCCTCCAGCTCCTATACCCCTCCCTATCTCTGTAACCACCTCCAGCCCCTACACCCCTCCCTATCTCTGTAACCTCCTCCAGCTCCTACACCCCTCCCTATCTCTGTAATCTCCTCCAGCCCTGACACCCCTCCCTATCTCTGTAACCTCCTCCAGCCCCTACACCCTCCCTATCTCTGTAACCTCCTCCAGCCCCTACATCCCTCCCTATCTCTGAAACCCCCTCCAGCCCTACACCCCTCCCTATCTCTGTAACCTCCTCCAGCCCCGACACCCCTCCCTATCTCTGTAACCTCCTCCAGCCCCTACACCCCTCCCTATCTCTGTAACTTCCTCCAGCCCCTACACCCCTCCCTATCTCTGTAACCTCCTCCAGCCCCTACACCCCTCCCTATCTCTGTAACCACCTCCAGCCCCTACACCCCTCCCTATCTCTGTAACCTCCTCCAGCCCCTACACCCCTCCCTATCTCTGTAACCTCCTCCAGCCCCTACACCCCTCCCTATCTCTGTAACTCCTCCAGCCCCTACACCCCTCCCTATCTCTGTAACCTCCTCCAGCCCCTACACCCCTCCCTATCTCTGTAACCTCCTCAGACGGCATCAGACCCACGGACTCCAAGACAGAGGCCATCAGGGATGCACCGATACCACAGAATGTGAAGGAGCTGCGTTCGTTCCTGGGACTCCTCAACTATTTTCCGAACTTTCTACCGGGGTTGAGCACTTTGCTGGAACCACTGCATTTATTGCTACGTAAGGGTGACAACTGGGTTTGGGGTATATCTCAAGAGACAGCCTTTAACAAGTTACTTGTATTGTATGACTTGTATTGTATGTTTAGTACGAAGCTTGTGATGCATCTTCGTACGGGGTTGGTTGTGTGTTACAGTAAGCCAATGGGTCAGGCAAACTGCAACCGGTTGCATATGCGTCCAGAGGCTTATGTAAGGCTGAAAGAGCCAACAGTGTGGTTGAGAAAGAAGCATTAGCATGCGTATACGGAGTTAAGAAAATGCACCAATACCCATTTGGACTCCGGTTCGAGCTCGAAACTGACCACAAGCCGCTCATTTTGTTGTTCTCAGAAAGCAAAGGTATTAACACCAATGCTTTGCCCCACACCCATTTGCTTTCTTAACCGCCTGCTGTACCTGCATGCCAACCTTCAATGACTGATGTACCATGACACCCAGGTCTCGTTGCACCTCCCCTTTTCCTAATCTGTCACCATTCAGATAATAGTCTGTCTCTCTGTTTTTACCACCAAAGTGGATAACCTCACATTTATCCACATTATACTTCATCTGCCATGCATTTGCCCACTCACCTAACCTATCCAAGTCACCCTGCAGCCTCATAGCATCCTCCTCGCAGCTCACACTGCCACCCAACTTAGTGTCATCCGCAAATTTGGAGATACTACATTTAATCCCCTCGTCTAAATCATTAATGTACAATGTAAACAGCTGGGGCCCCAGCACAGAACCCTGCGGTACCCCACTAGTCACTGCCTGCCATTCTGAAAAGTTCCCATTTACTCCTACTCTTTGCTTCCTGTCTGACAACCAGTTCTCAATCCACGTCAGCACACTACTCCCAATCCTATGTGCTCTAACTTTGCACATCAATCTCTTGTGTGGGACCTTGTCGAACGCCTTCTGAAAGTCCAAATATACCACATCAACTGGTTCTCCCTTGTCCACTTTACTGGAAACATCCTCAAAAAATTCCAGAAGATTTGTCAAGCATGATTTCCCTTTCACAAATCCATGCTGACTTGGACCTATCATGTCACCTCTTTCCAAATGCGCTGCTATGACATCCTTAATAATTGATTCCATCATCTTACCCACTACCGATGTCAGGCTGACCGGTCTATAATTCCCTGTTTTCTCTCTCCCTCCTTTTTTAAAAAGTGGGGTTACATTGGCTACCCTCCACTCCATAGGAACTGATCCAGAGTCAATGCAATGTTGGAAAATGACTGTCAATGCATCCACTATTTCCAAGGCCACCTCCTTAAGTACTCTGGGATGCAGTCCATCAGGCCCTGGGGATTTATCGGCCTTCAATCCCATTATTTCCCCAACACAATTTCCCGACTAATAAGGATTTCCCTCAGTTCCTCCTCCTTACTAGACCCTCTGACCCCTTTTATATCTGGAAGGTTGTTTGTGTCCTCCTTAGTGAATACCGAACCAAAGTACTTGTTCAATTGGTCCGCCATTTCTTTGTTCCCCGTTATGACTTCCCCTGATTCTGACTGCAGGGGACCTACGTTTGTCTTTACTAATCTTTTTCTCTTTACATATCTATAGAAACTTTTGCAATCCGTCTTAATGTTCCCTGCAAGCTTCTTCTCGTACTCCATTTTCCCTGCCCTAATCAAACCCTTTGTCCTCCTCTGCTGAGTTCTAAATTTCTCCCAGTCCCCAGGTTCGCTGCTATTTCTGGCCAATTTGTATTCCACTTCCTTGGCTTTAACACTATACCTGATTTCCCTTGATAGCCACGGTTGAGCCACCTTCCCTTTTTTATTTTTACGCCAACAGGAATGTACAATTGTTGTAGTTCATCCACTACCTATCAAGAACGGGACTGACCTATCAAGAAAGACTGGATCAACTGGGCTTGTATTCACTGGAGTTCAGAAGAATGAGAGGGGACCTCATAGAAACGTTTAAAATTCTGATGGGGTTAGACAGGTTAGATGCAGGAAGAATGTTCCCAATGTTGGGGAAGTCCAGAACCAGGGGACACAGTCTAAGGATAAGGGGGTAAACCATTTAGGACCGAGATGAGGAGAAACTTCTTCACCCAGAGAGTGGTGAACCTGTGGAATTCTCTACCACAGAAAGTTGTTGAGGCCAATTCACTGAATATATTCAAAAGGGAGTTAGATGAAGTCCTTACTACTAGGGGGATCAAGGGGTATGGTGAGAAAGCAGGAATGGGGTACTGAAGTTTCATGTTCAGCCATGAACTCATTGAATGGCAGTGCAGGCTAGAAGGGCCGAATGGCCTACTCCTACACCTATTTTCTATGTTTCTATGTTTCTATGCGGTCTCTAAATGTCTGCCATTGCCCATCCACAGTCAACCCCTTAAGTATCATTCGCCAATCTATCCTAGCCAATTCACGCCTCATACCTTCAAAGTTACCCTTCTTTAAGTTCTGGACCATGGTCTCTGAATTAACTGTTTCATTCTCCATCCTAATGTAGAATTTCACCATATTATGGTCACTCTTCCCCAAGGGGCCTCGCACAATGAGATTGCTAATTAATCCTCTCTCATTACACAACACCCAGCCTATGATGGCCTCCCCCCTAGTTGGTTCCTCGACATATTGGTCTAGAAAACCATCCCTTATGCACTCCAGGAAATCCTCCTCCACCGTATTGCTTCCAGTTTGGTTAGCCCAATCTATGTGCATATTAAAGTCACCCATTATAACTGCTGCACCTTTATTGCATGCACCCCTAATTTCCTGTTTGATGCCCTCCCCAACATCACTACTACTGTTTGGAGGTCTGTACACAACTCCCACTAACGTTTTTTGCCCTTTGGTGTTCTGTAGCTCTACCCATATAGATTCCACATCATCCAAGCTAATGTCTTTCCTAATTATTGTATTAATCTCCTCTTTAACCAGCAATGCTACCCCACCTCCTTTTCCTTTTATTCTATCCTTCCTGAATGTTGAATACCCCTGGATGTTGAGTTCCCAGCCCTGATCATCCTGGAGCCACGTCTCCGTAATCCCAATCACATCATATTTGTTAACATCTATTTGCACAGTTAATTCATCCACCTTATTACGGATACTCCTTGCATTAAGACACAAAGCCTTCAGGCTTGTTGTTTTAACACCCTTTGTCCTTTTAGAATTTTGCTGTACAGTGGCCCTTTTTGTTCTTTGCCTTGGGTTTCTCTGCCCTCCACTTTTCCTAATCTCCTTTCTGTCTTTTGCTTTTGTCTCCTTTTTGTTTCCCTCTGTCTCCCTGCATTGGTTCCCATCCCCCTGCCATATTAGTTTAACTCCTCCCCAACAGCACTAGCAAACACTCCCCCTAGGACATTGGTTCCGGTCCTGCCCAGGTGCAGACCGTCCGGTTTGTACTGGTCCCACCTCCCCCAGAACCGGTTCCAATGCCCCAGGAATTTGAATCCCTCCCTGCTGCATCACTGCTCAAGCCACGTATTCATCTGAGCTATCCTGCGATTCCTACTCTGACTAGCACGTGGCACTGGTAGCAATCCCGAGATTACTACTTTTGAGGTCCTACTTTTTAATTTAGCTCCTAGCTCCTTAAATTCGTTTCGTAGGACCTCATCCCGTTTTTTACCTATGTCGTTGGTACCTATATGCACCACGACAACTGGCTGTTCTCCCTCTCTTTTCAGAATGTCCTGCACCCGCTCCGAGATATCCTTGACCCTTGCACCAGGGAGGCAACATACCATCCTGGAGTCTCGGTTGCGGCCGCAGAAACGCCTATCTATTCCCCTTACAATCGAATCCCCTATCACTATCGCTCTCCCACTCTTTTTCCTGCCCTCCTGTGCAGCAGAGCCAGCCACGGTGCCATGAACTTGGCTGCTGCTGCCCTCCCCTGATGAGTCATTCCCCTCAACAGTACTCAAAGCGGTGTATCTGTTTTGCAGGGGGATGACCACAGGGGACCCCTGCACTACCTTCCTTGCACTGCTCTTCCTGCTGGTCTTCCATTCCCTATCTGGCTGTGGACCCTTCACCTGCGGTAAGACCAACTCGCTACACGTGCTACTCACGTGTTCCTCTACACTTCTCAGTGTCCTACGATTTAATGTGTATTCCCTCGCCTTGTTAGCCCTCCCCAAATGTGTTACCTCACACTTCTCCAGATTGAACTGCATTTGCATAAGAACATAAGAAATAGGAGCAGGAGTAGGCCATACAGCCCCTTGAGCCTGCTCCGCCATTTAATACAATCTCTGAGGCAGTGAATTCCACAGATTTACAACCCTCCAAGAGAAGAAATTCCTCCTCATCTCAGTTTTAAATGGGCGGCCCCTTATTCTAAGACCATGCCCCCTAGTTCTAGTCTCCCCCATCAGTGGGAACATCCTCTCTGCATCCACCTTGTCGAGCCCCCTCATAATCTGATACGTTTCGATAAGATCACCTCTCATTCTTCTGAATTCCAATGAGTAGAGGCCCAACATACTCAACCTTTCCTCATAAGCCAACCCCCTCATCTCCGGAATCAACCGAGTGAACCTTCTCTGAACTGCCTCCAAAGCAAGTATATCCTTTCGTAAATACGGAGACCAAAACTGCACGCAGTACTCCAGGTGTGGCCTCACCAATACCCTGTATAACTGGAGCAAGACTTCCCTGCTTTTATACTCCATCCCCTTTGCAATAAAGGCCAAGATACCATTGGCCTTCCTGATCACTTGCTGTACCTGCATACTAACCTTTTGTGTTTCATGCACAAGTACCCCCAGGTCCCGCTGTACTGCGGCACTTGGCAATCTTTCTCCATTTAAATAATAACTTGCTCTTTGATTTTTTTCTGCCAAAGTGCATGACCCCACACTTTCCAACATTATACTCCATCTGACAAATTTTTGCCCACTCACTTAGCCTGTCTGTGTCCTTTTGCAGATTTTTTGTGTCCTCCTCACACATTGCTTTTCCTCCCATCTTTGTATCGTCAGCAAACTTGGCTACGTTACACTCAGTCCCTTCTTCCAAGTCGTTAATATAGATTTAAATATGTAAATAATATTGTGCCCCACACACACAGACAGAGCAACAAGGTCCAGGCAAACATCCCGTATGCCGTCTTAACTATTTTATCTACCTGGCCTGCTGCCTTCAGGCTATAAACGATTGCTTGGAACTTTGGATCAGCGGAGGAGCCTGGCAACAGACAAATGAACAGGTGGTCTCCCCATCGGTCCAAATAAAGACAACTTGAATCGTCAAGTGATTATTTTACATACTCCACCACTTTCAGACCTTCCGACACAACTATTCTGGAGAGGAGAGGAGAGGGGAGGGGGAGGGGAGGGAGAGGAGAGGGAGAGTGGAGAGGAGAGGGAGAGGGGAGAGGAGAGGAGAGGGAGAGGGGAGGGAGAGGGGAGAGGAGAGGGAGAGGAGAGGGAGGGGAGAGGGGAGAAGAGAGAGAGAGAGGAGAGGGAGAGGAGAGGGAGAAGGGAGGGAGAGGATAGGGAGAGGGGAGAGGAAGAGAGGAGAGGGGAGGAAGAGGGGAGGGGAGAGGAGAGGAAGAGGGGAGAGGGGAGAGGGGAGAGAGAGGGGAGGGAGAGGAGAGTGAGAGGGGAGAGGGGAGAGGAGAGGGAGAGGGGAGAGGGGAGGGGAGAGGAGAGGGGAGAGGAGAGGGAGAGGGGAGAGGAGAAGGAGAGGAGAGGGGAGAGGAGAGGGTAGTGGGGAGGGAGAGGGAGAGGGGAGAGGAGAGGGAGAGGGGAGAGGGGAGGGAGAGGGGAGGGGAGAGGGGAGGGGAGAGGGGGGAGAGAGGGGAGGGAGAGGGGAGGGGGGAGAGAGGGGAGGGAGAGGGGAGGGGGGAGAGAGGGGAGGGAGAGGGGAGAGGAGAGGGGAGAGGAGAGGGAGGGAGAGGGGAGGGGAGAGCAGAGGGTAGTGGGGAGGGAGAGGGAGAGGGGAGAGGGGAGAGGAGAGGGAGAGGGGAGAGGGGAGGGAGAGGGGAGGGGAGAGGGGGGAGAGAGGGGAGGGAGAGGGGAGGGGGGAGAGAGGGGAGGGAGAGGGGAGAGAGGGGAGGGGGAGGGGAGGGAGAGGGAGAGGGGGGAGGAGAGGGTAGTGGGGAGGGAGAGGAGAGGGGAGAGAGAGGGGAGAGGGGGAGGAGAGGGAGAGGGGAGAGGAGAGGGGAGGGAGAGGGGAGGGGAGAGGAGAGGGTAGTGGGGAGGGAGAGGGAGAGGGGAGAGGAGAGGGAGAGGGAGGGAGAGGGGAGAGGAGAGGGGAGGGGAGAGGGAGAGGGAGAGGGGGAGAGAGAGGGGAGGGAGAGGGGAGGGGAGAGGGAGGGGAGAGAGGGGAGAGGGGAGGGAGAGGGAGGGAGAGGGGAAGGAGAGAGGAGGGGAGAGAGGGGAGAGAGGGGAGGGAGAGGGGAGGAGAGAGGGAGGGAGAGGGGAGGGGAGAGGGGATGGGAGAGGGGGAGAGAGGGGAGGGAGAGGGGAGGGGAGAGGGGGAGAGAGGGGAGGAAAGGGAGGGGAGAGGGGGAGAGAGGGGAGGGAGAGGGAGGGAGAGGGGAGGGGGAGAGAGGGGAAAGAGAGGGAGAGAGGGAGAGAGAGGGGAGAGAGGGGAGGGAGAGGGGAGAGGTGGACATGACTTTGTTACCTCCAGACCTGACTATTCCAACGCACTCCTGGCCGGCCTCCCAACTTACACCCTCCGTAAACTTCAGCTCATCCAAACCTCAGCTGCCCCCGTGTCCTAACTCACACCCAGTCCCACTCACCCATCACCCCCTGTGCTCACTGCCCCGTGTCCTAACTCACACCGAGTCCCACTCACCCATCACCCCCTGTGCTCACTGACCCCGTGTCCTAACTCGCACCGAGTCCCACTCACCCATCACCCCCTGTGCTCACTGACCCCGTGTCCTAACTCGCACCGAGTCCCACTCACCCATCA
Source organism: Pristiophorus japonicus (assembly GCF_044704955.1). Lineage (NCBI taxonomy): Eukaryota > Metazoa > Chordata > Chondrichthyes > Pristiophoridae > Pristiophorus > Pristiophorus japonicus. The sequence goes on along the minus strand of NW_027252571.1, from coordinate 563,217 downwards.
CCCCCTGTGCTCACTGACCCCGTGTCCTAACTCGCACCCAGTCCCGCTCACCCATCTCCCCCTGTGCTCACTGCCCCCGTGTCCTAACTCGCACCCAGTCCCGCTCACCCATCACCCCCGTGCTCACTGACCCCGTGTCCTAACTCACACCGAGTCCCGCTCACCCATCACCCCCTGTGCCCCGTGTCCTAACTCACACCGAGTCCCGCTCACCCATCACCCCCTGTGCTCACTGCCCCGTGTCCTAACTCACACCGAGTCCCACTCACCCATCACCCGCTGTGCTCACTGCCCCCGTGTCCTAACTCGCACCGAGTCCCACTCACCCATCACCCCCTGTGCTCACTGCCCCGTGTCCTAACTCACACCGAGTCCCGCTCACCCATCACCCCCGTGCTCACTGACCCCGTGTCCTAACTCACACCGAGTCCCACTCACCCATCACCCGCTGTGCTCACTGCCCCCGTGTCCTAACTCGCACCGAGTCCCACTCACCCATCACCCCCTGTGCTCACTGCCCCCGTGTCCTAACTCGCACCCAGTCCCGCTCACCCATCACCCCCGTGCTCACTGACCCCGTGTCCTAACTCACACCGAGTCCCGCTCACCCATCACCCCCTGTGCCCCGTGTCCTAACTCACACCGAGTCCCGCTCACCCATCACCCCCTGTGCTCACTGCCCCGTGTCCTAACTCACACCGAGTCCCACTCACCCATCACCCGCTGTGCTCACTGCCCCCGTGTCCTAACTCGCACCGAGTCCCACTCACCCATCACCCCCTGTGCTCACTGCCCCGTGTCCTAACTCACACCGAGTCCCGCTCACCCATCACCCGCTGTGCTCACTGCCCCGTGTCCTAACTCGCACCGAGTCCCGCTAACCCATCACCCCCTGTGCTCACTGCCCCGTGTCCTAACTCACACCGAGTCCCGCTCACCCATCACCCCCTGTGCTCACTGCCCCGTGTCCTAACTGGCACCGAGTCCCACTCACCCATCACCCCCTGTGCTCGCTGCCCCCGTGTCCTAACTCGCACCGAGTCCCGCTCACCCATCACCCCCTGTGCCCCGTGTCCTAACTCACACCGAGTCCCGCTCACCCATCACCCCCTGTGCTCACTGCCCCGTGTCCTAACTCACACCCAGTCCCACTCACCCATCACCCCCTGTGCCCTGTGTCCTAACTCGCACTGAGTCCCGCTCACCCATCACCCCCTGTGCCCCGTGTCCTAACTCACACCGAGTCCCGCTCACCCATCACCCCCTGTGCTCACTGCCCCCGTGTCCTAACTCACACCGAGTTCCACTCACCCATCACCCCCTGTGCTCACTGCCCCCGTGTCCTAACTCGCAGCCACCCAGGGGCTGGAGGGGTTTACAGAGATTGGGGGGGGTGTAGTGGCTGGAGGAGGTTACAGAAGCAGGGAGGGGTGTAGGGGCTGGAGGAGGTTACAGAGATAGGGAGGGGTGTAGGGGCTGGAGGGGGTTACAGAGATAGGGAGGGGTGTAGGGGCTGGAGGAGGTTACAGAGATAGTGAGGTGTGTAGGGGCTGGAGGAGGTCGCAGAAGTAGGGAGGGGTGTAGGGGCTGGAGGGGGTTACAGAGATAGGGAGGGGTGTAGG
>NW_027252571.1:524095-556595 GCF_044704955.1 Pristiophorus japonicus | reverse complement strand
ATGTGAGTGAGTGAGTGAGTGTGTGTGTGAGTGTGCGTGTGTGTGAGTGAGAGTGTGAGTGTGTGAGTATGTGAGTGAGTGACTGAGTGTGTGTGAGTGTGTGAGTGAGTGAGTGAGTGTGTGTGTGTGTGAGTGAGTGTGTGTGCGTGAGTGAGTGTGTGTGTGCGCGTGAGTGAGTGCGTGAGTGTGCGTGTGTGTGAGTGAGTGAGTGTGTGAGTGAATGAGTGTGAGTGCGTGCGTGAGTGAGTGAGTGACTGTGTGTGTGTGTGAGTGAGTGTGCGTGTGTGTGAGTGAGTGCGTGAGTGTGTGTGAGTGAGTATGTGAGTGAGTGTGAGAGTGAGTGCGTGAGTGAGTGTGTGTGAGTGAGTGTGTGTGTGTGAGAGTATGTGAGTGAGTGTGTGTGTGTGAGTGTGCGTGAGTGTGTGTGTGTGTGTGAGTATGTGAGTGAGTGTGAGAGTGAGTGTGTGAGTGAGTGTGAGTGAGTGAGTGAGTGAGTGTGTGTGTGTGTGAGTGAGTGTGTGTGTGTGAGTGAGTATGAGTGAGTGAGTGAGTGTGTGTGTGAGTGAGTGTGTGAGTGAGTGCGTGAGTGAGTGCATAAGTGAGTGTGTGTGTGAGTGAGTGAGTGTGTGTGTGTGAGTGAGTATGTGAGTGAGTGAGTGTGTGTGAGTGAGTGTGTGTGTGAGTGAGTGAGTGAGTGTGTGTGTGTGAGTGAGTGTGCGAGTGTGTGAGTGAGTGAGTGTGTGTGTGTGAGTGAGTGTGCGAGTGTGTGAGTGAGTGTGTGTGTGAGTGAGTGTGCGAGTGTGTGTGTGAGTGAGTGTGTGTGTGTGTGTGAGTGAGTGAGCGAGTGAGTGAGTGTGTGTGAGTGAGTGAGTGTGTGTGTGAGTGAGTGTGCGAGTGAGTGTGAGTGTGAGTGTGTGTGTGTGAGTGTGAGTGAGTGAGTGTGTGAGTGAGTGTGTGTGTGTATGAGTATCTCTCTCGCTCTCTCTCTGTCTCTGTCTCTCCCTCTCTCTTTCTCTCTCTGTCTCTGTGCCTCTCTCTCTCTCTCTTTGTCTGTCTCTCTCTTTCTCTCTCTCTGCCCCCCTCTCTCTCCCTCTCTCTCTCTCTGTACCTCTCTCTCTCTCTCCCTCTCTCTCTCTCTCTCTCACTCTCTCTCTTTGTCTGTCTCTCTCTTTCTCTCTCTCCCTCTCTCTCTCCGTCTCTCTGTCTCTCTCTCTCCCTCTCTCTCTCTCTCTCTTTGTCTGTCTCTCTCTTTCTCTCTCTCCCTCTCTCTCTCTGTGCCCCTCTCTCTCCCTCTCTCTCTCTGTGCCCCTCTCTCTCACTCTCTCTCTCCCTCTCTCTCTCTGTGCCCCTCTCTCTCTCTCCCTCTCTCTGTCTGTCTCTCCCTCTCTCTCTCTCTCTCTCCCTCTCTCTCCGTTTCTGATTCCTGCCCCACCTCCCCCCCCCACACCCCAGGCTGTGCTGGTTAAGCTCTCACAGTGTGACAGCCTGGAACTCACTGACCCTGTGGGTTCAGCGACCTGCAGGCGGATGTCCAACTGCATCTGGTTGAGGAGATAGGTTTCCGACTGCACGACCTGGAATGGGTGCAGAGAATCCTTTCCCAGCGCTGCATCAAACCCGCAAATCATCGCTCCCTCAGTACTGCCCCTCCGACAGTGCGGCACTCCCTCAGTACTGCCCCTCCGACAGTGCGGCACTCCCTCAGTACTGCCCCTCCGACAGTGCGGCGCTCCCTCAGTACTGCCCCTCCGACAGTGCGGCACTCCCTCAGTACTGCCCCTCCGACAGTGCGGCGCTCCCTCAGTACTGCCCCTCCGACAGTGCGGCACTCCCTCAGTACTGCCCCTCCGACAGTGCGGCACTCCCTCAGTACTGCCCCTCCGACAGTGCGGCACTCCCTCAGTACTGCCCCTCCGACAGTGCGGCACTCCCTCAGTACTGTCCCTCCGACAGTGCGGCTCTGCCTCAGTACTGCCCCTCCGACAGTGCAGCACTCTCTCAGTACTGCCCCTCCGACAGTGCGGCGCTCCCTCAGTACTGCCCCTACGACAGTGCGGCTCTCCCTCAGTACTGCTCTTCCGACAGTGCGACGCTCCCTCAGTACTGCCCCTCCGACAGTGCATCACTCCCTCAGTACTGCCCCTCTGACAGTGCGACGCTCCCTCAGTACTGCCCCTCCGACAGTGCATCACTCCCTCAGTACTGCCCCTCCGACAGTGCAGCGCTCCCTCAGTACTGCCCCCAGACAGTGCAGCACTCCCTCAGTACCGCCCCTCCGACAGTGCATCACTCCCTCAGTACTGCCCCTCAGACAGTGCAGCGCTCCCTCAGTACTGCCCCTCCAACAGTGCGGCGCTCCCTCAGTACTGCCCCTCCGACAGTGCATCACTCCCTCAGTACTGCCCCTCCAACAGTGTGGTGCTCCCTCAGTACTGACCCTCCGACAGTGCATCACTCCCTCAGTACCGCCCCTCCAACAGTGTGGAGCTCCCTCAGTACTGCCCCTCCGACAGTGCGGCACTCCCTCAGTACTGCCCCTCCGACAGTGCGGCACTCCCTCAGTACTGCCCCTCCGACAGTGCGGCACTCCCTCAGTACTGCCCCTCCGACAGTGCGGCACTCCCTCAGTACTGCCCCTCCGACAGTGCGGCACTCCCTCAGTACTGCCCCTCCGACAGTGCGGCACTCCCTCAGTACTGCCCCTCCGACAGTGCGGCACTCCCTCAGTACTGCCCCTCCGACAGTGCGGCACTCCCTCAGTACTGCCCCTCCGACAGTGCGGCACTCCCTCAGTACTGCCCCTCCGACAGTGCGGCACTCCCTCAGTACTGCCCCTCCGACAGTGCGGCACTCCCTCAGTACTGCCCCTCCGACAGTGCGGCACTCCCTCAGTACTGCCCCTCCGACAGTGCGGCGCTCCCTCAGTACTTCCCCTCCGACAGTGCGGCGCTCCCTCAGTACTGCCCCTCCGACAGTGCGGCGCTCCCTCAGTACTGCCCCTCCGACAGTGCGGCACTCCCTCAGTACTGCCCCTCCGTCAGTGCGGCGCTCCCTCAGTACTGTCCCTCCGACAGTGCGGCTCTGCCTCAGTACTGCTCTTCCGACAATGCGACGCTCCCTCAGTACTGCCCCTCCGACAGTGCATCACTCCCTCAGTACTGACCCTCCGACAGTGCGACGCTCCCTCAGTACTGCCCCTCCGACAGTGCAGCACTCTCTCAGTACTGCCCCTCCGACAGTGCGGCGCTCCCTCAGTACTGCCCCTCCGACAGTGCGGCTCTCCCTCAGTACTGCTCTTCCGACAGTGCGACGCTCCCTCAGTACTGCCCCTCCGACAGTGCGGCACTCCCTCAGTACTGCCCCTCCGACAGTGCGGCACTCCCTCAGTACTGCCCCTCCGACAGTGCGGCACTCCCTCAGTACTGCCCCTCCGACAGTGCGGCACTCCCTCAGTACTGCCCTTCCGACAGTGCGGCACTCCCTCAGTACTGCCCCTCCGACAGTGCGGCACTCCCTCAGTATTGCCCCTCCGACAGTGCGGCGCTCCCTCAGTACTGCCCCTCCGACAGTGCGGCTCTCCCTCAGTACTGCCCCTCCGACAGTGCGGCTCTCCCTAAGTACTGCCCCTCCGACAGTGCGGCGCTCCCTCAGTACTGCCCCTCCGACAGTGCGGCACTCCCTCAGTACTGCCCCTCCGTCAGTGCGGCGCTCCCTCAGTACTGTCCCTCCGACAGTGCGGCTCTGCCTCAGTACTGCCCCTCCGACAGTGCAGCACTCTCTCAGTACTGCCCCTCCGACAGTGCGGCGCTCCCTCAGTACTGCCCCTCCGACAGTGCGGCTCTCCCTCAGTACTGCTCTTCCGACAGTGCGACGCTCCCTCAGTACTGCCCCTCCGACAGTGCATCACTCCCTCAGTACTGCCCATCCGACAGTGCGACGCTCCCTCAGTACTGCCCCTCCGACAGTGCATCACTCCCTCAGTACTGCCCCTCCGACAGTGCAGCGCTCCCTCAGTACTGCCCCCAGACAGTGCAGCACTCCCTCAGTACCGCCCCTCCGACAGTGCATCACTCCCTCAGTACTGCCCCTCAGACAGTGCAGCGCTCCCTCAGTACTGCCCCTCCAACAGTGCGGCGCTCCCTCAGTACTGCCCCTCCGACAGTGCATCACTCCCTCAGTACTGCCCCTCCAACAGTGTGGTGCTCCCTCAGTACTGACCCTCCGACAGTGCATCACTCCCTCAGTACCGCCCCTCCAACAGTGTGGAGCTCCCTCAGTACTGCCCCTCCGACAGTGCGGCACTCCCTCAGTACTGCCCCTCCGACAGTGCGGCACTCCCTCAGTACTGCCCCTCCGACAGTGCGGCACTCCCTCAGTACTGCCCCTCCGACAGTGCGGCACTCCCTCAGTACTGCCCCTCCGACAGTGCGGCACTCCCTCAGTACTGCCCCTCCGACAGTGCGGCACTCCCTCAGTACTGCCCCTCCGACAGTGCGGCACTCCCTCAGTACTGCCCCTCCGACAGTGCGGCACTCCCTCAGTACTGCCCCTCCGACAGTGCGGCACTCCCTCAGTACTGCCCCTCCGACAGTGCGGCACTCCCTCAGTACTGCCCCTCCGACAGTGCGGCACTCCCTCAGTACTGCCCCTCCGACAGTGCGGCACTCCCTCAGTACTGCCCCTCCGACAGTGCGGCACTCCCTCAGTACTGCCCCTCCGACAGTGCGGCGCTCCCTCAGTACTGCCCCCCGACAGTGCGGCACTCCCTCAGTACTGCCCCTCCGACAGTGCGGCGCTCCCTCAGTACTGCCCCTCCGACAGTGCGGCGCTCCCTCAGTACTGCCCCTCCGACAGTGCGGCACTCCCTCAGTACTGCCCCTCCGACAGTGCGGCGCTCCCTCAGTACTGTCCCTCCGACAGTGCGGCACTCCCTCAGTACTGCTCTTCCGACAATGCGACGCTCCCTCAGTACTGCCCCTCCGACAGTGCATCACTCCCTCAGTACTGACCCTCCGACAGTGCGACGCTCCCTCAGTACTGCCCCTCCGACAGTGCGGCTCTCCCTCAGTACTGCTCTTCCGACAGTGCGGCACTCCCTCAGTACTGCTCTTCCGACAATGCGACGCTCCCTCAGTACTGCCCCTCCGACAGTGCGGCACTCCCTCAGTACTGCCCCTCCGACAGTGCGGCACTCCCTCAGTACTGCCCCTCCGACAGTGCGGCACTCCCTCAGTACTGCCCCTCCGACAGTGCGGCACTCCCTCAGTACTGCCCCTCCGACAGTGCGGCACTCCCTCAGTACTGCCCCTCCGACAGTGCGGCGCTCCCTCAGTACTGCCCCCCGACAGTGCGGCACTCCCTCAGTACTTCCCCTCCGACAGTGCGGCGCTCCCTCAGTACTGCCCCTCCGACAGTGCGGCACTCCCTCAGTACTGCCCCTCCGACAGTGCAGCACTCCCTCAGTACTGCCCCTCCGACAGTGCGGTGTTCGCTCAGTACTGCCCCTCCGACAGTGCGGCTCTCCCTCAGTACTGCCCCTCCGACAGTGCGGCGCTCCCTCAGTACTGCCCCTCCGACAGTGCGGCGCTCCCTCAGTACTGCCCCTCCGACAGTGCGGCTCTCCCTCAGTACTGCCCCTCCGACAGTGCGGCTCTCCCTCAGTACTGCCCCTCCGTCAGTGCGGCGCTCCCTCAGTACTGTCCCTCCGACAGTGCGGCTCTGCCTCAGTACTGCTCTTCCGACAATGCGACGCTCCCTCAGTACTGCCCCTCCGACAGTGCATCACTCCCTCAGTACTGACCCTCCGACAGTGCGACGCTCCCTCAGTACTGCCCCTCCGACAGTGCAGCACTCCCTCAGTACTGCCCCTCCGACAGTGCGGCGCTCCCTCAGTACTGCCCCTCCGACAGTGCGGCTCTCCCTCAGTACTGCTCTTCCGACAGTGCGACGCTCCCTCAGTACTGCCCCTCCGACAGTGCATCACTCCCTCAGTACTGCCCCTCTGACAGTGCGACGCTCCCTCAGTACTGCCCCTCCGACAGTGCATCACTCCCTCAGTACTGCCCCTCCGACAGTGCGGCGCTCCCTCAGTACTGCCCCCAGACAGTGCAGCACTCCCTCAGTACCGCCCCTCCGACAGTGCATCACTCCCTCAGTACTGCCCCTCAGACAGTGCAGCGCTCCCTCAGTACTGCCCCTCCCACAGTGCAGCACTCCCTCAGCATTGTACTGCGATTGTCAGCCTAGATATTTGTGCTCAAATCTCTGGAGTGGGACTCGAACCCACAACCTTCTGACCCAGAGGCAAGGGTGCCACCCACTGAGACACAGCTGACACTAAAACCTTTGTTAATAAACCAACTGGTTCTTAATACAAGTCGAACCTGCCTCACACGAAACCCTCGGGACCTCCCCTTGCTGGATTAGGGATATTTCCAGACAAGGGGAGGTCGTGTTAAATTGGATGGTACGGGTACTGAGCAAGGGGATATCGGGGCTGGGTTGCTGGGGAGTGCGGCAGAGAGATCGTGGGTGGGGCGGTGGGGGAGGGCGGTGTCACGGGGGGGCAGACCAGCGATTGCGGGAATCGGCAGCGAGGAAGGACTTGTTCAATCTGTTCCTGTTGGAATTCTGCGCATGCGCGTCTGATAGCCGGTGGCCTGGAATGGTTGCGGACGAGGGGAGGTTTCGGATTAGGGAGTTCCAGATTAGGGAGTTCCAGATTAGGAGTTCCGGATTAGGGAGCTCCGGTGTTTAGGTAGTTCTGGTTTCGATAGTTCAGGATTAGGGAGTTCCCGATTAGAGAGTTCCAGATTAGGGAGTTCCAGATTCGGGAGCTCCGGTTTAGGGAGTTCTGGTTTAGAGAGTTCAGGATTAGGGAGTTCCCGATTAGAGAGTTCCGGCTTAGGGAGTTCAGGATTAAGGAGCTCCGGTTTAGAAAGTTCTGGTTTAGGGAGTTCCGGATTAAGGAGTTCCGGATTATGGAGTTCCGGTTTAGGAAGGTCAGGATTAAGGAGTTTCGGTTTAGAAAGTTCCGGTTTGGAGAGTTCCGGATTAAGGAGTTCCAGATTAGGGAGTTCCTGTTTCGAGAGTTCCGGATTAGGGAGTTCCAGTTTAGGGAGTTCCGGTTTAGATCGTTCTGGATTAGGAAGTTCCAGATTAGGGAGTTCCGGTTTAAGGCGTTCCGGATTGGGGAGTTCCAGTTTAGGGAGTTCCGGTTTCGGGAGTTCAGAATTAGGGAGTTCCCGATTAGGGAGTTCCGGTTTAGGGAGTTCCAGGTTAGGAAGGATTAACCTACAGCAATGGTGTTGCTATGATTTCTTACGCAAAGACCCCCGTGATGCAAATACATGACCCATGTCGCCGATGGTCCAACGTTCATTTTTTTCTTCTCGTTGCAGACGACAGTTTCGTGGGACGGCGACCAGCTGGTCTGCACACAGAAGGGAGAGAAGAGAGACCGGGGATGGACCCACTGGTTGGAGGGAGACATCCTTCACCTGGTGAGTGAGCGTTACACCAGCCCAGGCTCGGTGGGGAGAGAGGCACTGTGGGCCTTGTGTTACTCCAGGAAAGGCCCAGGGCCCACTGTGGGCCTCATGTTACTCCAGGAAAGGCTCATGGCATACAGTAGGCCTCATCTTACTCCAGGCCAGGCTCAGGGCCCAATGTAGGCCTCTTGTTATTCCACGCCAGGCTCAGGGCATACAGTAGGCCTCATCTTACTCCAGGCCAGACTCAGGGCCCACTGTAGGCCTCTTGTTACTCCAGGCCAGGCCCAGGGCCCACTGTAGGCCTCTTGTCACTCCAGGCCAGGCCCAGGGCCCACTGTAGGCCTCTTGTTACTCCAGACCAGGCCCAGGGCCCACTGTGGGCCCCTTGTTACTCCAGGAAAGGCTCAGGGCTCAATGTGGGCCTCACGTTACTCCAGGCCACGTTTAGGGCATACAGTAGGCCTCATCTTACTCCAGGCCAGGCTCAGGCCCCACAATGGTCCTCATGTTACTCCAGGACTGGCTCAGGGCATATAGTAGGCCTCATGTTCCTCGAGGATAGGTCCAGGGCCCACAGTGGGCCTCATGTTATTCCAGGCCGGAGTCAGGGCCCACTGTAGGCCATATGTCACTCCAGGCCCGGCTCATGGCCCACTGTAGGCCTCATGTTACTCCAGGCCAGGGTCAGGGCCCACTGTAGGCCTCATGCTGCCCCAGGCCTGGGCCTGGATTCGGTCTCCCCTCCCGCTGACCGGGACTGAACCTGTTCTCTGTCTTTCCGTGCCAGGAAATGAGGGTGGAAGGTGTCACCGCCAAACAGGTCTTCCGACGGAAGAAGTAGCAGGCTGCCTGAAGATGGACGGCAGCCGTCAACTTTGACCTTTACCCTGCGACAATCAGAGGTCAAAGTGCCAGTCGGGGCGGGGAAGGAACGGCGACGTTCGAGGATAAAACAGCCAATAAAGCTCACGATGCCGAACTCCTCGTTGAAATATTTCTGCTTCAAATCTCTATCGTCAACCTGTCCCACCTTCCAACTCTTTGTCCGTCGGTCGATCTCTCATTCCTAGCCTCCCCCGCTGCCAATACCTTGTCGGGTAAATGGGATTCCTTCCCCACCAACACACACACACAGAGCAGGAAATGCCCAGGCTCTGTCCCCGGCCTTACGTGTCAACCGTGTCTCAGTGGGCCACACCCTCGCCCTCTGGATCAGAAGGTTGTGGGTTCGAGTCCCACTCCAGTGAGTTGAGCACAAAAATCTAGGCTGACACTCCCAGTGCACTACAGAGGGAGCGCCGAACTGGGCTGTCGGAGGGCCAGTACTGAGGGAGCGCCGTACTGTCGGAGGGACAGTACTGAGGGAGCACCGCACTGTCGGAGGGACAGTACTGAGGGAGCACCGCACTGTCGGAGGGGCAGTACTGAGGGAGTGCTGCACTGTTGGAGGGGCAGTACTGAGGGAGCGCCGCACTGTCGGAGGGACAGTACTGAGGGAGCGCCGCACTGTCGGAGGGGCAGTACTGAGGGAGCGCCGTAGTGCGCTGTCGGAGGGGCAGTACTGAGGGAGCACCGCACTGTCGGAGGGGCAGTACTGAGAGAGTGCCACACTGTCAGAGGGGCAGTACTGAGGGAGTGCCGCACTGTCGGAGGAGCAGTACTGAGGGAGTGCCTCACTGTCGGAGGGACAGTACTGAGGGAATGCCGCACTGTCAGAGGGGCAGTACTGAGGGAGTGCCGCACTGTCGGAGGGGCAGTACTGAGGGAGTGCCGCACTGTTGGAGGGGCAGTACTGAGGGAGCGCCGCACTGTCGGAGGGGCAGTACTGAGGGAGCGCCGCACTGTCGGAGGAGCAGTACTGAGGGAGTGCCACACTGTCGGAGAGGCAGTACTGAGAGAGTGCCACACTGTCGGAGGGGCAGTACTGAGGGAGTGCCGCACTGTCGGAGGGGCAGTACTGAGGGAGCACCGCACTGTCGGAGGGGCAGTACTGAGAGAGTGCCACACTGTCAGAGGGGCAGTACTGAGGGAGTGCCGCACTGTCGGAGGAGCAGTACTGAGGGAGTGCCTCACTGTCGGAGGGACAGTACTGAGGGAATGCCGCACTGTCGGAGGGGCAGTACTGAGGGAGTGCCGCACTGTCGGAGGGGCAGTACTGAGGGAGTGCCGCACTGTCGGAGGGGCAGTACTGAGGGAGTGCTGCACTGTCGGAGGGGCAGTACTGAGGGAGCGCCGCACTGTCGGAGGGGCAGTACTGAGGGAGTGTCGCACTGTCGGAGGGGCAGTACTGAGGGAGCGCCGCACTGTCGGAGGGGCAGTACTGAGGGAGTGCCGCACTGTCAGAGGGGCAGTACTGAGGGAGCGCCGCACTGTCGGAGGGGCAGTACTGAGGGAGTGCCGCACTGTCGGAGGGACAGTACTGAGGGAGTGCCGCACTGTCGGAGGGACAGTACTGAGGGAGCGCCGCACTGTCGGAGGGGCAGTACTGAGGGAGCGCCGCACTGTCGGAGGGGCAGTACTGAGAGAGTGCCGCACTGTCGGAGGGGCAGTACTGAGGGAGTGCCGCACTGTCGGAGGGGCAGTACTGAGGGAGCGCCGCACTGTCGGAGGGGCAGTACTGAGGGAGCGCCGCACTGTCGGAGGGGCAGTACTGAGAGAGTGCCGCACTGTCGGAGGGGCAGTACTGAGGGAGTGCCGCACTGTCGGAGGGGCAGTACTGAGGGAGCGCCGCACTGTCGGGCCATCAATACAGGGTCGTCACTAATAAACCCAATGGGGGAATTTGGGAGAAACCTCTTTACCCAGAGGGCGGTGAGAATGTGGAACTCGCTGCCACAGGGAGGGGTTGAGATGAATATTGTCGATGCATTTAAGGGGAGGCCCGACAAGCGTATGGGGGCGACGGGAATAGAGGGTCATGTGGATAGACAGGCTAAAAGAGTTGGGACTCTACTCCCTCGAGCAACGTAGACTTTGGGGGGATAAGATTGAACATCAGAACATCAGAAATAGGAGCAGGAGTCGGCCATTCGGCCCCTCGAGCCTGCTCCGCCATTTAATACCATCATGGCTGATCCGATCATGGACACAGCTCCACTTCCCTGCCCGCTCCCCTTATCCCCTTATCGGTTAAGAAACTGTCTATCTCTGTCTTAAATATATTCAATGTCCCGGCTTCCACAGCTCTCTGAGGCAGCGAATTCCACAGATTTACAACCCTCTGAGAGAAGAAATTACTCCTCATCTCAGTTTTAAATGGGCGGCCCCTTATTCTAAGACCATGCCCCCTAGTTCTAGTCTCCCCCCATCAGTGGGAACATCCTCTCTGCATCCACCTTGTCGAGCCCCCTCATAATCTTATACGTTTCCATAAGATCACCTCTCATTCTTCTGAACTCCAATGAGTAGAGGCCCAACCTCCTCAACCTTTCCTCATAAGTCAACCCCCTCATCCCCGGAATCAACCGAGTGAACCTTCTCTGAACTGCCTCCAAAGCAAGTATATCCTTTCGTAAATATGGAAACCAAAACTGCACGCAGTACTCCAGGTGTGGCCTCACCAATACCCTGTATAACTGGAGCAAGACTTCCCTGCTTTTATACTCCATCCCCTTTGCAATATATCCTGTGTAATCTCTCACTTACCGTCTCACCTAGCTCGCCCCAAAAGTACTTCATTGGCTGTAAAGTGCTTTGAGGCGTCTGCAGATCATGAAATGCGCTTTATACATTTTTTTCCCTTTATCACACAGACACGCTGGGCAAAATTCACAGTTTTTATTTTGATAAATAAATAACATTAATTCTTTAAAAACATACAATGATTATTCTAAACGCCACAGGAACAGGAGGAGGCCCATTCAGCCCCTCGAGCCTGTTACACAGGAACAGGAGGAGGCCCATTCAGCCCCTCGAGCCTGTTACACAGGAACAGGAGGAGGCCCATTCAGCCCCTCGAGTCTGTTACACAGGAACAGGAGGAGGCCCATTCAGCCCCTCGAGCCTGTTACACAGGAACAGGAGGAGGCCCATTCAGTCCCTCGAGCCTGTTACACAGGAACAGGAGGAGGCCCATTCAGCCCCCTCGAGCCTGTTACACAGGAACAGGAGGAGGCCCATTCAGCCCCTCGAGTCTGTTACACAGGAACAGGAGTAGGCCCATTCAGCCCCTCGAGCCTGTTACACAGGAACAGGAGGAGGCCCATTCAGCCCCTCGAGCCTGTTACACAGGAACAGGAGGAGGCCCATTCAGCCCCTCGAGCCTGTTACACAGGAACAGGAGGAGGCCCATTCAGCCCCTCGAGCCTGTTACACAGGAACAGGAGGAGGCCCATTCAGCCCCTCGAGCCTGTTACACAGGAACAGGAGGAGGCCCATTCAGCCCCTCGAGCCTGTTACACAGGAACAGGAGGAGGCCCATTCAGCCCCTCGAGCCTGTTACACAGGAACAGGAGGAGGCCCATTCAGCCCCTCGAGCCTGTTCCGCCGTTCAATGAGGCTGATCTGTGACCTAACCGCATATACCCGCCTTTGGCCCATATCCCTCAATATCTTTGCTTAACAGAAATCTTATCAATCTCTGAGGGAGCGCCGCACTGTCGGAGGGGCAGTGCTGAGGGAGTGCCGCACTGTCGGAGGGACAGTGCTGAGGGAGTGCCGCACTGTCGGAGGGGCAGTACTGAGGAAGTGCTGCACTGTCGGAGGGACAGTGCTGAGGGAGTGCCGCACTGTCGGAGGGGCAGTGCTGAGGGAGTGCCGCACTGTCGGAGGGACAGTGCTGAGGGAGTGCCGCACTGTCGGAGGTACCGTCTTTCGGATGAGACGTTAAACCGAGGCCCCGTCTGCTCTCTCGGGTGGACGTAAAAGATCCCACGGCCACTATTTGGAAGAAGAACAGCGGGGGGGGGGCGGTTCTCCCCGGTGTCCTGGGGCCAATATTTATCCCTCAATCAACGCAAGAAAAACTGATTATCTGGGTCATGATCACATTGCCGTTTGTGGGAGCTTGCTGTGCGCCAATTGGCTGCCACGATTCCCACAATACAACAGCGACTGCCGGAACTTTCTTCAATGTAGCTAATGTACCAATTGACCCACGCTCCCCCCCGCGCCCCCCCCCCTCACCCCCTCCCATTCCCTCCCCCAGACACCCACCCTGTCCATCGAGTATGTCCCAACTGTGCCCGTTCCCAACATTGGAGGTTGCCTTGCCGGTAGTTCAGCTGCCCTTTGACCTCTTCGAGTCGGCCTTTTCCAGTTGGCCCGTCCCAGTTTTTATTTTACTCGTCCCTGGGCTGTGGGCCTCGCTGGCCAGGCCCGGGTTTATTGCCCGTCCCTAGTTGCCCCTTGAGAAGGTGGAGGTGAGCCGCCTTCTTGAACCGCTGCAGTCCCGTGTGGTGAAGGTGCTCCCACACAGTGCTGTTCGGGAGGGAGTTCCGGGATTGTGACCCAGCGACGATGAAGGAACGGCCGGTATAGTCCCCAGTCGGGACGGTGTGTGTGACTGGGGAGGGGGAACGTGGAGGGGGTGGTGTTCCCATGCGCCCGCTGCCCTGGTCCTCCGAGGCGGGCAGAGGCGGTGGGTTTGGGAGGTGCTGCCGAAGAAGCCTTGGACAGTTGCCGCGGTGAGTCTTGTAGACGGTGCACACTGCGGCCAGTTGACCCTGTAAAGTTGGCCTCTTTCAGTTGACCTTCTGACAGTTGACCTTTTGGCAGTTGACCTTGTACAGTTGACCGTGTAAAGTTGACCTTCTGACAGTTGACCTTTTGGCAGTTGACCTTGTACAGTTGACCGTGTAAAGTTGACCTTCTGACAGTTGACCTTTTGGCAGTTGACCTTGTACAGTTGACCGTGTAAAGTTGACCTTCTGACAGTTGACTTTTTGGCAGTTGACCTTGTACAGTTGACCTTTTGACAGTTGACCTTTTGACAGTTGAACTTGTACAGTTGACCCTGTGAAGTTGGCCTCTTCCAGTTGACCTCTTCCAGTTAGCGTCCTCCGCCTTGAGGTTTCGGGGAGGCAGACTAGGCCGATGGACGCCGATCGGGCTGGGGGAAGGCAGGAGGGGGTGGGGGAGGGGTTGGAGGGTGACATTGGCGTCTGCCGTCCCGGTGAACTGGGCCTCAAACCAAGCGGCCGCTCCTGGTCACTCCGTCCACTCGTCCTCCTCGGGCTGCAGGTTGGACTCCGAGGGCGGCCGCCCCAGCTGTCCGGGGCAAGATCCGGCTGTTGGGAAGGACCCAGCGTGCCCGAGGTTGCCTTGGCCTCCTCCTCCTCCCTCTCCTCCTCCTCCTCCTCCGACAATCCCGCTTGCGGGCCGCCGCCCCTCAGGGGTGGGCGGGGAGAGGAGGACGGTGACGGGGCCGGCTGACTGGCGGTCCCGGTGATGCCTCGCCTGGCCGAACATCTCGGAGGCGGTGATGGTGGGCGGGCAGCAGTCGGGCGGAGTCGGGCTGGGAGCGTCACGGGAAGGCTGAGGGTCCGGGAGCCCTTCTGAAATTCAAAGGAGGAATCGATTAGCGAGGGCACGTCACATGGGGAAGGCCAGAAGTGGCGCACGCTGCAGCTGAATAGCCCGAGTTTGCCCCAGCGACATTTCGGACATACCTCCTTTAATCTCCACTTCCCTCACTCCCTTTCTCCCTACTTCCCTCCCCCCATCCCCTTCGCTCCCTTTCTTTCTATCTTTTTTCTCTCTTTCTCTCTCTATTTCTCTTCCTCCCTCCCTTCTGCCATTTCCCTCCCTCCTCCGTCCCCTTCCTCCCTCGCTCCCTCCCTTCCTCCTTCCTTCCTTTACTCCCTCCCTCCGTACCTCCCTCTCTTCCTTTCTCCCTCACTCCCTCCTTCTCTCTCTCCTCCCTCCCCCTCCCTCCTTCTCTCTCTCCTCCCTCCCGGAGGAGTTGCCCCGGATGGAGTGTCCCGAGGAACTGGGAGATGGGGCTGAGACACGGACAAGTCCACACCTGGTAAGCTCAGCTTGCAGTGCTGATGGTGGGCTTGACGGATACTCCTCAGGCTCTGGGCCTCCCACTCTTCCATCCCCGCGGCCGGGCCTACTGCCGGAGGCTTCTGACTGCGAGCCTGGGGCTCGGCTGGGGCAGAGTGCCTGGTCTTGGGAGGTAGAGGTGGAGTCTCTGTTTCTGTACCATCTGTTGGGGGAGAGGAAGGGAACATTGGTTATCTTAAAGACAGACCCGCACCCCACCCCTTCCCCCCCCACCGTCCCGCCGAGCGTACCTCCCCCTTCCCGACCATTCTCCACCGGCAAGATATTCGACTGCAGAGTGCCTCACGCACCACTTCTTTCCAGCAGAGAGGCTACCGGCTGACAACCAGGATTGATAACCCTGGCTGATTATCCTCTTTGCTCTCTGTCTAGCCTGGGGACACTGAAGCAGACAGCAATATAAACCCCACACCCCTTCACAGGCCAGCTCAATACAGCCCGGGAGATCACAGAATCAGAGACATTCACAGTACGGAAGGAGGCCCCTTCGGCCCACCGTGTCCGCCTCGCGCCGGCCGACCAAGAGCCCCCCCCCGGCCTAATCCCACTTTCCCGCTCTCGGGCCGTAGCCCTGTAGGTTACGGCACTTCAAGGTGCACTGCCTGCCAAATGTGGGGAGGGTTTCTGCCTCTACCACCCTTTCAGGCCGTGAGTTCCAGACCCTGACGCAGACCCCCACCACCCTCTCCCCTCAAATCCCCTCTAAACCTCCCCCCCAATTACTTTCAATCCAAGCCCCCTCTGCCCAGGGAAACAGGTCCGTCCTATCCACTCTATCCAGGCCCCTCATCATTTTATACACCTCAATCAGGTCTCCCCTCAGCCTCCTCTGTTCCAAAGAAAACAACCCCGGCCGATCCAATCTTTCCTCATCGCCAAAATTCTCCAGTCCCGGCAACATCCTGGTAAATCTCTTCTGTACCCTCTCCAGTGCAACACCCTGGTAAATCTCCTCTGCACCCTCTCCAGTGCAACATCCTGGTAAATCTCCTCTGCACCCCCTCCAGTGCAACATCCTGTAAATCACCTCTGTACCCTCTCCAGCGCAACATCCTGGTAAATCTCCTCTGCACCCCCTCCAGTGCAACATCCTGGTAAATCTCCTCTGTACCCTCTCCAGTGCAACATCCTGTAAATCTCCTCTGTACCCTCTCCAGCGCAACATCCTGGTAAATCTCCTCTGTACCCTCTCCAGTGCAACATCCTGGTAAATCTCCTCTGTACCCTCTCTAGTGCAACATCCTGGTAAATCTCCTCTGTACCCTCTCCAGTGCAACATCCTGGTAAATCTCCTCTGTACCCTCTCCAGTGCAACATCCTGGTAAATCTCCTCTGTACCCTCTCCAGTGCAACATCCTGGTAAATCTCCTCTGTGCCCTCTCCAGTGCAACATCCTGGTAAATCTCCTCTGTACCCTCTCCAGTGCAAAATCCTGGTAAATCTCCTCTGTACCCTCTCCAGTGCAACATCCTGGTAAATCTCCTCTGCACCCTCTCTAGTGCAACATCCTGGTAAATCTCCTCTGCACCCTCTCTAGTGCAACATCCTGGTAAATCTCCTCTGTACCCTCTCCAGTGCAACATCCTGGTAAATCTCCTCTGTACCCTCTCCAGTGCAACATCCTGGTCAATCTCCTCTGTACCCTCTCCAGTGCAACATCCTGGTAAATCTCCTCTGTACCCTCTCCAGTGCAAAATCCTGGTAAATCTCCTCTGTACCCTCTCCAGTGCAACATCCTGGTAAATCTCCTCTGCACCCTCTCTAGTGCAACATCCTGGTAAATCTACTCTGCACCCTCTCTAGTGCAACATCCTGGTAAATCTCCTCTGTACCCTCTCCAGTGCAACATCCTGGTAAATCTCCTCTGTACCCTCTCCAGTGCAACATCCTGGTAAATCTCCTCTGCACCCTCTCCAGTGCAACATCCTGGAAAATCTCATCTGCACCCCCTCCAGTGCAACATCCTGGTAAATCTCCTCTGCACCCTCTCCAGTGCAACATCCTGGTAAATCTCCTCTGCACCCTCTCCAGTGCAACATCCTGGTAAATCTCCTCTGTACCATCTCCACTGCAACATCCTGGTAAATCTCCTCTGTACCCTCTCCAGTGCAATATCCTGGTAAATCTCCTCTGTACCCTCTCCAGTGCAACATCCTGGTAAATCTCCTCTGTACCCTCTCCAGTGCAACATCCTGGTAAATCTCCTCTATACCCTCTCTAGTGCAACATCCTGGTAAATCTCCTCTGCACCCTCTCTAGTGCAACATCCTGGCAAATCTCCTCTGTACCCTCTCCAGTGCAACTTCCTGGTGAATCTCCTCTGCACCCTCTCTACTGCAACATCCTGGTAAATCTCCTCTGTACCCTCTCCAGTGCAACATCCTGGTAAATCTCATCTGCACCCCCTCCAGTGCACCATCCTGGTAAATCTCCTCTGCACCCTCTCCAGTGCAACATCCTGGTAAATCTCCTCTGCACCCTCTCCAGTGCAACATCCTGGTAAATCTCCTCTGCACCCTCTCCAGTGCAACATCCTGGTAATCTCCTCTGTACCCTCTCCAGTGCAACATCCTGGTAAATCTCCTCTGTACCCTCTCTAGTGCAACATCCTGGTAAATCTCCTCTGTACCCTCTCCAGTGCAACATACTGGGAAATCTCATCTGTACCGTCTCCAGTGCAACATCCTGGTAAGTCTCCTCTGTACCCTCTCCAGTGCAACATCCTGGTAAATCTCCTCTGTACCCTCTCCAGTGCAACATCCTGGTAAATCTCATCTGTACCCTCTCCAGCGCAACATCCTGGTAAATCTCCTCTGCACCCCCTCCAGTGCAACATCCTGGTAAATCTCCTCTGTACCCTCTCCAGTGCAACATCCTGTAAATCTCCTCTGTACCCTCTCCAGCGCAACATCCTGGTAAATCTCCTCTGTACCCTCTCCAGTGCAACATCCTGGTAAATCTCCTCTGTACCCTCTCCAGTGCAACATCCTGGTAAATCTCCTCTGTACCCTCTCCAGTGCAACATCCTGGTAAATCTCCTCTGTACCCTCTCCAGTGCAACATCCTGGTAAATCTCCTCTGTACCCTCTCCAGTGCAACATCCTGGTAAATCTCCTCTGTGCCCTCTCCAGTGCAACATCCTGGTAAATCTCCTCTGTACCCTCTCCAGTGCAAAATCCTGGTAAATCTCCTCTGTACCCTCTCCAGTGCAACATCCTGGTAAATCTCCTCTGCACCCTCTCTAGTGCAACATCCTGGTAAATCTCCTCTGCACCCTCTCTAGTGCAACATCCTGGTAAATCTCCTCTGTACCCTCTCCAGTGCAACATCCTGGTAAATCTCCTCTGTACCCTCTCCAGTGCAACATCCTGGTAAATCTCCTCTGTACCCTCTCCAGTGCAACATCCTGGTAAATCTCCTCTGCACCCTCTCCAGTGCAAAATCCTGGTAAATCTCCTCTGTACCCTCTCCAGTGCAACATCCTGGTAAATCTCCTCTGCACCCTCTCTAGTGCAACATCCTGGTAAATCTACTCTGCACCCTCTCTAGTGCAACATCCTGGTAAATCTCCTCTGTACCCTCTCCAGTGCAACATCCTGGTAAATCTCCTCTGCACCCTCTCCAGTGCAACATCCTGGTAAATCTCCTCTGCACCCTCTCCAGTGCAACATCCTGGAAAATCTCATCTGCACCCCCTCCAGTGCAACATCCTGGTAAATCTCCTCTGCACCCTCTCCAGTGCAACATCCTGGTAAATCTCCTCTGCACCCTCTCCAGTGCAACATCCTGGTAAATCTCCTCTGTACCATCTCCACTGCAACATCCTGATAAATCTCCTCTGTACCCTCTCCAGTGCAATATCCTGGTAAATCTCCTCTGTACCCTCTCCAGTGCAACATCCTGGTAAATCTCCTCTGTACCCTCTCCAGTGCAACATCCTGGTAAATCTCCTCTATACCCTCTCTAGTGCAACATCCTGGTAAATCTCCTCTGCACCCTCTCTAGTGCAACATCCTGGCAAATCTCCTCTGTACCCTCTCCAGTGCAACTTCCTGGTGAATCTCCTCTGCACCCTCTCTACTGCAACATCCTGGTAAATCTCCTCTGTACGCTCTCCAGTGCAACATCCTGGTAAATCTCATCTGCACCCCCTCCAGTGCACCATCCTGGTAAATCTCCTCTGCACCCTCTCCAGTGCAACATCCTGGTAAATCTCCTCTGCACCCTCTCCAGTGCAACATCCTGGTAAATCTTCTCTGCACCCTCTCCAGTGCAACATCCTGGTAAATCTCCTCTGTACCCTCTCCAGTGCAACATCCTGGTAAATCTCCTCTGTACCCTCTCTAGTGCAACATCCTGCTAAATCTCCTCTGTACCCTCTCCAGTGCAACATCCTGGTAAATCTCCTCTGTACCCTCTCCAGTGCAACATCCTGGTAAATCTCCTCTGTACCCTCTCCAGTGCAACATCCTGGTAAATCTCCTCTGTACCCTCTCCAGTGCAACATCCTGGTAAATCTCCTCTGTACCCTCTCCAGTGCAACATCCTGGTAAATCTCCTCTGTACCCTCTCCAGTGCAACATCCTGGTAAATCTCATCTGTACCCTCTCCAGTGCAAAATCCTGGTAAATCTCCTCTGTACCCTCTCCAGTGCAACATCCTGGTAAATCTCCTCTGCACCCTCGCCAGTGCACCATCCTGGTAAATCTCCTCTGCACCCTCTCCAGTGCAACATCCTGGTAAATCTCCTCTGTACCCTCTCCAGTGCAATATCCTGGTAAATCTCCTCTGTACCCTCTCCAGTGCAACATCCTGGTAAATCTCCTCTGTACCCTCTCCAGTGCAACATCCTGGTAAATCTCCTCTATACCCTCTCTAGTGCAACATCCTGGTAAATCTCCTCTGCACCCTCTCTAGTGCAACATCCTGGCAAATCTCCTCTGTACCCTCTCCAGTGCAACTTCCTGGTGAATCTCCTCTGCACCCTCTCTACTGCAACATCCTGGTAAATCTCCTCTGTACCCTCTCCAGTGCAACATCCTGGTAAATCTCATCTGCACCCCCTCCAGTGCACCATCCTGGTAAATCTCCTCTGCACCCTCTCCAGTGCAACATCCTGGTAAATCTCCTCTGCACCCTCTCCAGTGCAACATCCTGGTAAATCTCCTCTGCACCCTCTCCAGTGCAACATCCTGGTAAATCTCCTCTGTACCCTCTCCAGTGCAACATCCTGGTAAATCTCCTCTGTACCCTCTCTAGTGCAACATCCTGGTAAATCTCCTCTGTACCCTCTCCAGTGCAACATCCTGGTAAATCTCCTCTGTACCCTCTCCAGTGCAACATCCTGGTAAATCTCCTCTGTACCCTCTCCAGTGCAACATCCTGGTAAATCTCCTCTGTACCCTCTCCAGTGCAACATCCTGGTAAATCTCATCTGTACCCTCTCCAGTGCAAAATCCTGGTAAATCTCCTCTGTACCCTCTCCAGTGCAACATCCTGGTAAATCTCCTCTGCACCCTCTCTAGTGCAACATCCTGGTAAATCTCCTCTGCACCCTCTCTAGTGCAACATCCTGGTAAATCCCCTCTGTACCCTCTCCAGTGCAACATCCTGTTAAATCTCCTCTGCACCCTCTCCAGTGCAACATCCTGGTAAATCTCCTCTGCACCCTTTCCAGTGCAACATCCTGGTAAATCTCCTCTGCACCCCCTCCAGTGCAACATCCTGGTAAATCTCCTCTGCACCCTCTCCAGTGCAACATCCTGGTAAATCTCCTCTGCACCCTCTCCAGTGCAACATCCTGGTAAATCTCCTCTGTACCCTCTCTAGTGCAACATCCTGGTAAATCTCCTCTGTACCCTCTCCAGTGCAACATCCTGGCAAATCTCCTCTGTACCCTCTCCAGTGCAACATCCTGGTATATCTCCTCTGTACCCTCTCTTGTACAACATCCTGGTAAACCTCTTCTGTACCCTCTCCAGTGCAACATCCTGGTAAATCTCCTCTGTACCCTCTCCAGTGCAACATCCTGGTAAATCTCCTCTGTACCCTCTCTAGTGCAACATCCTGGTAAATCTCCTCTGTACCTTCTCTCGTGCAACATCCTGGTAAACCTCCTCTGTACCCTCTCTGGTGCAACATTCTGGTAAATCTCCTCTGTACCCTCTCCAGTGCAACATCCTGGTAAATCTCCTCTGCACCCTCTCTACTGCAACATCCTGGTAAATCTCCTCTGTACCCTCTCCAGTGCAACATCCTGGTCAATCTCATCTGCACCCCCTCCAGTGCACCATCCTGGTAAATCTCCTCTGCACCCTCTCCAGTGCAACATCCTGGTAAATCTCCTCTGCACCCTCTCCAGTGCAACATCCTGGTAAATCTCCTCTGCACCCTCTCCAGTGCAACATCCTGGTAAATCTCCTCTGTACCCTCTCCAGTGCAACATCCTGGTAAATCTCCTCTGTACCCTCTCTAGTGCAACATCCTGGTAAATCTCCTCTGTACCCTCTCCAGTGCAACATCCTGGTAAATCTCCTCTGTACCCTCTCCAGTGCAACATCCTGGTAAATCTCCTCTGTACCCTCTCCAGTGCAACATCCTGGTAAATCTCCTCTGTACCCTCTCCAGTGCAACATCCTGGTAAATCTCATCTGTACCCTCTCCAGTGCAAAATCCTGGTAAATCTCCTCTGTACCCTCTCCAGTGCAACATCCTGGTCAATCTCCTCTGCACCCTCTCTAGTGCAACATCCTGGTAAATCTCCTCTGTACCCTCTCTAGTGCAACATCCTGGTAAATCCCCTCTGTACCCTCTCCAGTGCAACATCCTGTTAAATCTCCTCTGCACCCTCTCCAGTGCAACATCCTGGTAAATCTCCTCTGCACCCCCTCCAGTGCAACATCCTGGTAAATCTCCTCTGCACCCTCTCCAGTGCAACATCCTGGTAAATCTCCTCGGCACCCTCTCCAGTGCAACATCCTGGTAAATCTCCTCTGTACCCTCTCTAGTGCAACATCCTGGTAAATCTCCTCTGTACCCTCTCCAGTGCAACATCCTGGCAAATCTCCTCTGTACCCTCTCCAGTGCAACATCCTGGTATATCTCCTCTGTACCCTCTCTTGTACAACATCCTGGTAAACCTCTTCTGTACCCTCTCCAGTGCAACATCCTGGTAAATCTCCTCTGTACCCTCTCCAGTGCAACATCCTGGTAAATCTCCTCTGTACCCTCTCTAGTGCAACATCCTGGTAAATCTCCTCTGTACCTTCTCTCGTGCAACATCCTGGTAAATCTCCTCTGTACCCTCTCTGGTGCAACATTCTGGTAAATCTCCTCTGTACCCTCTCCAGTGCAACATCCTGGTAAATCTCCTCTGTACCTTCTCTCGTGCAACATCCTGGTAAATCTCCTCTGTACCCTCTCCAGTGCAACATCCTGGTAAATCTCCTCTGTACCTTCTACAGTGCAACATCCTGGTAAATCTCCTCTGTTCCCTCTCCAGTGCAACATCCTGGTAAATCTCCTCTATACCCTCTCTAGTGCAACATCCTGGTAAATCTCCTCTGCACCCTCTCTAGTGCAACATCCTGGCAAATCTCCTCTGTACCCTCTCCAGTGCAACATCCTGGTAAATCTCCTCTGCACCCTCTCTAGTGCAACATCCTGGTAAATCTCCTCTGTACCCTCTCCAGTGCAACACCCTGGTAAATCTCCTCTGTACCCTCTCCAGTGCAACATCCTGGTAAATCTCCTCTGTACCCTCTCCAGTGCAACATCCTGGTAAATCTCCTCTGTACCCTCTCTCGTGCAACATCCTGGTAAATCTCCTCTGCACCCTCTCTAGTGCAACATCCTGGTAAATCTCCTCTGTACCCTCTCCAGTGCAACATCCTGGTAAATCTCCTCTGCACCCTCTCCAGTGCAACATCCTGGTAAATCTCCTCTGCACCCTCTCCAGTGCAACATCCTGGTAAATCTCCTCTGCACCCCCTCCAGTGCACCATCCTGGTAAATCTCCTCTGCACCCTCTCCAGTGCAACATCCTGGTAAATCTCCTCTGCACCCCCTCCAGTGCAACATCCTGGTAAATCTCCTCTGTACCCTCTCTTGTGCAACATCCTGTAAATCTCCTCTGTACCCTCTCTAGCTCAGCATCCTGGTAAATCTCCTCTGTACCCTCTCTAGCGCAACATCCTGGGAAATCTCCTCTGTACCCTCCCCAGTGCAACATCCTGGTAAATCTCCTCTGTATCCTCTCCAGTGCAACATCCTGGTAAATCTCCTCTGTACCCTCTCTAGTGCAACATCCTGGTAAATCTCCTCTGTACCCTCTCTCGTGCAACATCCTGGCAAATCTCCTCTGTACCCTCTCTAGTGCAACATCCTGGTAAATCTCCTCTGCACCCTCTCCAGTGCAACATCCTGGTAAATCTCCTCTGCACCCCCTCCAGTGCAACATCCTGGTAAATCTCCTCTGTACCCTCTCTTGTGCAACATCCTGGTAAATCTCCTCTGTGTCCTCTCTAGTGCAACATCCTGTAAATCTCCTCTGTACCCTCTCTAGCTCAGCATCCTGGTAAATCTCCTCTGTACCCTCTCTAGCGCAACATCCTGGTAAATCTCCTCTGCACCCTCTCTAGTGCAACATCCTGGCAAATCTCCTCTGTACCCTCTCCAGTGCAACATCCTGGTAAATCTCCTCTGTACCCTCTCTAGTGCAACATCCTGGTAAATCTCCTCTGTACCCTCTCTCGTGCAACATCCTGGTAAATCTCCTCTGTACCCTCTCCAGTGCAACATCCTGGTAAATCTCCTCTGTCCCCTCTCCAGTGCAATCACATCTTTCCTGTAATTCACTCGGTTGATTCTCGAGATGACGGGACTGACTTATGAGGAAAGGTTGAGGAGGTTGGGCTCTGCTCATTGGAGTTCAGAAGAATGAGAGGTGATCTTATCGGAGACCTGTAAGATTCTGAGGGGGCTTGACTGAGATGAGGAGGAATTTCTTCTCTCAGAGGGTTGTAAATCTGTGGAATTCACTGCCTCAGAGAGCTGTGGAGGCTGGGACATTGAATATATTCAATGTGGAGATCGACAGATTTTTGAGCGATAAGGGAGTAAGGGTTATGGGGAGCGGGCGGGGAAGTGGAGCTGAGTCCATGATCGGATCAGCCACGATCGTATTAAATGGCGGAGCAGTCTCGAGGTGCCGACTGGCTAACTCCTGCTCCTATTTCTTATGTTTATTTCTGTCTTAAATATGTTCAATGTCCCGGCTTCCACAGCTCTCTGAGGCAGCGAATTCCACAGATTTACAACCCCTCTGAGAGAAGAAATTCCTCCTCATCTCAGTTTTAAATGGGCGGCCCCTTATTCTAAGACCATGCCCCCTAGTTCTAGTCTCCCCCATCAGTGGGAACATCCTCTCTGCATCCACCTTGTCGAGCCCCCTCATAATCTGATACGTCTCGATAAGATCACCTCTCATTCTTCTGAGTTCCAATGAGTAGAGGCCCAACCTCCTCAACCTTTCCTCATAAGTCAACCCCCTCATCTCCGGAATCAACCGAGTGAACCTTCTCTGAACTGCCTCCAAAGCAAGTATATCCTTTCGTAAATACGGAAACCAAAACTGCACGCAGTACTCCAGGTGTGGCCTCACCAATACCCTGTATAACTGGAGCAAGACTACCCTGCTTTTATACTCCATCCCCTGTGCAATAAAGGCCAAGATACCATTGGCCTTCCTGATCACTTGCTGTACCTGCATACTAACCTTTTGTGTTTCATGCACAAGTACCCCCAGGTCCCGCTGTACTGCAGCACTTTGCAATCTTTCTCCATTTAAATAATAACTTGCTCTTTGATTTTTGTTCTGCCAAAGTGCATGACCTCACACTTTGCAGCATGATACTTATGCTCCATTTGTACTCTAGGTAGGCTGACTGGCGGATACTCACCAGTCTCGAGGTTGCAATAGTCATGGTCCTCCTCTCCAAGGTTACGCAGGCTTCGGGTCTGCCTTAGGCCCCGATCGTCATGGTTACGTCCCAGCAACTGCTGGCTGGCTGAGCCCCCAAACAAGAGGGGTCGCTCAGCCTCACCCGCCTCCATCCGAGAGGGACTGATTCCTGAGGAGGGGACAAAACATGAAACAGCTCTGGTCATTTAACACCCTCCGCCATTATTGGGCCTGCCGACAAAGGCTTCAGCAGCAACAGCGACATTACCAGACTGTGCGTGACCTGGGTGTGATACTTGACCCCGGATATAAAAGGGGTCAGAGGGTCTAGTAAGGAGGGGGAACTGAGGGAAATCTTTATTAGTCGGGAAATTGTGTTTGGGAAATTGATGGGATTGAAGGCCGATAAATCCCCAGGCCCTGATGGACTGCATCCCAGAGTACTTAAGGAGGTGGCCTTGGAAATAGCGGATGCATTGACAGTCATTTTCCAACATTCCATTGACTCTGGATCAGTTCCTATGGAGTGGAGGGTAGCCAATGTAACCTCACTTTTTAAAAAAGGAGGGAGAGAGAAAACAGGGAATTATAGACCGGTCAGCCTGACCTCAGTAGGGGGTAAAATGATGGAATCAATTATTAAGGATGTCATAGCAGTGCATCTGGAAAATGGTGACATGATAGGTCCAAGTCAGCATGGATTTGTGAAAGGGAAATCATGCTTGACAAATCTTCTGGAATTTTTTGAGGATGTTTCCAGTAAAGTGGACAAAGGAGAACCAGTTGATGTGGTATATTTGGACTTTCAGAAGGCTTTCGACAAGGTCCCACACAAGAGATTAATGTGCAAAGTTAAAGCACATGGGATTGGGGGTAGTGTGCTGACGTGGATTGAGAACTGGTTGTCAGACAGGAAGCAAAGAGTAGGAGTAAACGGGTACTTTTCAGAATGGCAGGCAGTGACTAGTGGAGTGCCGCAAGGTTCTGTGCTGGGGCCCCAGCTGTTTACATTGTACATTAATGATTTAGACGAGGGGATTAAATGCAGTATCTCCAAATTTGCGGATGATACTAAGTTGGGTGGCAGTGTGAGCTGCGAGGAGGATGCTATTAGGCTGCAGAGTGACTTGGATAGGTTAGGTGAGTGGGCAAATGCATGGCAGATGAAGTATAATGTGGATAAATGTGAGGTTATCCACTTTGGTGGTAAAAACAGAGAGACAGACTATTATCTGAATGGTGACAGATTAGGAAAAGGGAAGGTGCAACGAGACCTGGGTGTCATGGTACATCAGTCATTGAAGGTTGGCATGCAGGTACAGCAGGCGGTTAAGAAAGCAAATGGCATGTTGGCCTTCATAGCGAAGGGATTTGAATACAGGGGCAGGGAGGTGTTGCTACAGTTGTACAGGGCCTTGGTGAGGCCACACCTGGAGTATTGTGTACAGTTTTGGTCTCCTAACTTGAGGAAGGACATTCTTGCTATTGAGGGAGTGCAGCGAAGGTTCACCAGACTGATTCCCGGGATGGCGGGACTGACCTATCAAGAAAGATTGGATCAACTGGGCTTGTATTCACTGGAGTTCAGAAGAATGAGAGGGGACCTCATAGAAACGTTTAAAATTCTGACGGGTTTAGACAGGTTAGATGCAGAAAGAATGTTCCCAATGTTGGGGAAGTCCAGAACCAGGGGTCACAGTCTGAGGATAAGGGGTAAGCCATTTAGGACCGAGATGAGGAGAAACTTCTTCACCCAGAGAGTGGTGAACCTGTGGAATTCTCTACCACAGAAAGTAGTTGAGGCCAATTCAAGGGTTATGGCGAGAAAGCAGAAAGGGGTACTGAAGTTTCATGTTCAGCCATGAACTCATTGAATGGCGGTGCAGGCTAGAAGGGCTGAATGGCCTGCTCCTGCACCTATTTTCTATGTTTCTATGTTTCTATGAGCTCCCGGCCACATACCTGCCGCATAACTAAAACCACCTCCGTAACATCGCCCGTCTCCGCCCCCAGCCTCAGCTCATCCGCTGCTGAAGCCCTCATCCGTGTCTTTGTGAACTCCAGACTTGACCGCTCCAACGCACTCCTAGCCGGCCTCCCACATTCTACCCTACGTCAACTAGAGGTGATCCAAAACTCGGCTGCCCCCGTGTCCTAGCTCGCACCGAGTCCCGCTCACCCATCATCCTCTGTGCTCACTGCCCCCGTGTCCCAACTCGCACCGAGTCCCGCTCACCCATCACCCCCTCTGCTCGCTGCCCCCGTGTCCTAACTCACACCGAGTCCCGCTCACCCATCACCCCCTGTGCTCACTGCCCCCGTGTCCGAACTCACACCGAGTCCCGCTCACCCATCACCCCCTGTGCTCACTGCCCTGTGTCCTAACTCACACCGAGTCCCGCTCACCCATCACCCCCTGTGCTCACTGCCCTGTGTCCTAACTCACACCCAGTCCCACTCACCCATCACCCCCTGTGCTCACTGCCCCGTGTCCTAACTCACACCCAGTCCCACTCACCCATCACCCCCTGTGCTCACTGCCCCGTGTCCAAACTCGCACCGAGTCCCGCTCACCCATCACCCCCTGTGCTCGCTGACCTACATTGGCTCCCGGTTAAACAATGCCTCGATTTCAAAATTCTCGCCCTTGTTGACAAATCCCTCCATGTCCCCTCGCCCCCCCTCTATCTCTGTAACCTCCTCCAGCCCCTACACCCCTCCCTATCTCTGTAACCCCCTCCAGCCCCTACACCCCTCCCTATCTCTATAACCACTTCCAGCCCCACAACCCCTCGAGATGTCTGCACTCCTCTAATTCTGCCCTCCTGACCATCCCTGATTACAATCGCTCCACCCCTGTATAACTGTAGCAAGACTTCCCTGCTTTTATACTCCATTTTCTATGTTTCTATGTTTCTATTCCCTTTGCAATAAAGGCCAAGATACCACTGGCCTTCCTGATCACTTGCTGTACCTGCATACTATCCTATAACCCCCTCCAGCCCCTACATCCCTCACTATCTCTGTAACCTCTTCCAGTCCCTACACCCCTACCTATCTCTGTAACCTCCTCCAGCCCCTACACCCCTCCCTATCTCTGTAACCTCCACCAGCCCCTACAAACCTCCCTAGCTCTGTAACCTCCACAAGCCCCTACAACCCTCCCTATCTCTGTAACCTCCTCCAGCTCCTACACCCCTCCCTATCTCTGTAACCTCCTCCAGCCCCTACTCCCCTCCCTATCTCTGTAACCACTTCCAGCCCCACAACCCCTCGAGATGTCTGCACTCCTCTAATTCTGCCCTCCTGACCATCCCTGATTACAATCGCTCCACCCCTGTATAACTGTAGCAAGACTTCCCTGCTTTTATACTCCATTTTCTATGTTTCTATGTTTCTATTCCCTTTGCAATAAAGGCCAAGATACCACTGGCCTTCCTGATCACTTGCTGTACCTGCATACTATCCTTTTGTGTTTCATGCACCAGGACCCCCAGGTCCCGCTGTACTGCAGCACTTTGCAATCTTTCTCCATTTAAATAATACCTTGTTTATTCAGATTAAGAGGTGAGTCCCACTCGCTGACCGACATTGGCTCCCGGGGACTTACCCATGAGCAACATGTTGCTGAGTGAATTTAGTTGACAACCGTCTCGATCACTGGTCGTCAAACACGTGCAGCTCTTTACGTCCGCGGAGGGGATCAGGTTTTCATAGATGGCGGTCCGAGATATGCTGGGCGTTCTCCCTGTCAGAGCGAGAGCGAGAGAGAGAGAAAGAGCGAGGCTTGTTAGAGTCTGGTCTCCCGGTTGACTTCAGCATCGCACACCGTTATCTCAGACAACACGTTAAACCCAGGCCCCGTCTCCCTGTTCAGGGGGATGTTAAACCCAGGCCCCGTCTCCCTGTTCAGGGTTAAACCCAGGCCCCGTCTCCCTGTTCAGGGTTAAACCCAGGCCCCGTCTCCCTGTTCAGGGGGATGTTAAACCCAGGCCCCGTCTCCCTGTTCAGGGTTAAACCCAGGCCCCGTCTCCCTGTTCAGGGGGATGTTAAACCCAGGCCCTGTCTCCCTGTTCAGGGGGATGTTAAACCCAGGCCCCGTCTCCCTGTTCAGGGGGATGTTAAACCCAGGCCCCGTCTCCCTGTTCAGGGGGATGTTAAACCCAGGCCCCATCTCCCTGTTCAGGGGGATGTTAAACCCAGGCCCCGTCTCCCTGTTCAGGGGGATGTTAAACCCAGGCCCCGTCTCCCTGTTCAGGGGGATGTTAAACCCAGGCCCCGTCTCCCTGTTCAGGGTTAAACCCAGGCCCCGTCTCCCTGTTCAGGGGGATGTTAAACCCAGGCCCTGTCTCCCTGTTCAGGGGGATGTTAAACCCAGGCCCCGTCTCCCTGTTCAGGGGGATGTTAAACCCAGGCCCAGTCTCCCTGTTCAGGGGGATGTTAAACCCAGGCCCCGTCTCCCTGTTCAGGGGGATGTTAAACCCAGGCCCCGTCTCCCTGTTCAGGGGGATGTTAAACCCAGGCCCCGTCTCCCTGTTCAGGAGGATGTTAAACCCAGGCCCCGTCTCCCTGTTCAGGGGGATGTTAAACCCAGGCCCCGTCTCCCTGTTCAGGGGGATGTTAAACCCAGGCCCCGTCTCCCTGTTCAGGGGGATGTTAAACCCAGGCCCCGTCTCCCTGTTCAGGAGGATGTTAAACCCAGGCCCCGTCTCCCTGTTCAGGGGGATGTTAAACCCAGGCCCCGTCTCCCTGTTCAGGGTTAAACCCAGGCCCCGTCTCCCTGTTCAGGGGGATGTTAAACCCAGGCCCCGTCTCCCTGTTCAGGAGGATGTTAAACCCAGGCCCCGTCTCCCTGTTCAGGGTTAAACCCAGACCCCGTCTCCCTGTTCAGGGGGATGTTAAACCCAGGCCC
Source organism: Pristiophorus japonicus (assembly GCF_044704955.1). Lineage (NCBI taxonomy): Eukaryota > Metazoa > Chordata > Chondrichthyes > Pristiophoridae > Pristiophorus > Pristiophorus japonicus. The sequence goes on along the minus strand of NW_027252571.1, from coordinate 527,221 downwards.
CGTCTCCCTGTTCAGGGGGATGTTAAACCCAGGCCCCGTCTCCCTGTTCAGGGGGATGTTAAACCCAGGCCCCGTCTCCCTGTTCAGGGGGATGTTACACCCAGGCCCCGTCTCCCTGTTCAGGAGGATGTTAAACCCAGGCCCCGTCTCCCTGTTCAGGGGGATGTTAAACCCAGGCCCCGTCTCTCTGTTCAGGGGGATGTTAAACCCAGGCCCCGTCTCCCTGTTCAGGGGGATGTTAAACCCAGGCCCCGTCTCCCTGTTCAGGGGGATGTTAAACCCAGGCCCCGTCTCCCTGTTCAGGGGGATGTTAAACCCAGGCCCTGTCTCCCTGTTCAGGGGGATGTTAAACCCAGGCCCAGTCTCCCTGTTCAGGGGGATGTTAAACCCAGGCCCCGTCTCCCTGTTCAGGGGGATGTTAAACCCAGGCCCCGTCTCCCTGTTCAGGGGGATGTTAAACCCAGGCCCTGTCTCCCTGTTCAGGGGGATGTTAAACCCAGGCCCAGTCTCCCTGTTCAGGGGGATGTTAAACCCAGGCCCCGTCTCCCTGTTCAGGGGGATGTTAAACCCAGGCCCCGTCTCCCTGTTCAGGGGGATGTTAAACCCAGGCCCCGTCTCCCTGTTCAGGGGGATGTTAAACCCAGGCCCCGTCTCCCTGTTCAGGGTTAAACCCAGGCCCCGTCTCCCTGTTCAGGGCGATGTTAAACCCAGGCCCCGTCTCCCTGTTCAGGGGGATGTTAAACCCAGGCCCCGTCTCTCTGTTCAGGGGGATGTTAAACCCAGGCCCCGTCTCCCTGTTCAGGACGATGTTAAACCCAGGCCCAGTCTCCCTGTTCAGGGGGATGTTAAACCCAGGCCCCGTCTCCCTGTTCAGGGGGATGTTAAACCCAGGCCCCGTCTCCCTGTTCAGGGGGATGTTAAACCCAGGCCCCGTCTCCCTGTTCAGGGGGATGTTAAACCCAGGCCCCGTCTCCCTGTTCAGGGGGATGTTAAACCCAGGCCCCGTCTCCCTGTTCAGGGGGATGATAAACCCAGGCCCCGTCTCCCTGCTCAGGGGGATGTTAAACCCAGGCCCCGTCTCCCTGTTCAGGGGGATGTTAAACCCAGGCCCCGTCTCCCTGTTCAGGGGGATGTTAAACCCAGGCCCCCTCTCCCTGTTCAGGGGGATGTTAAACCCAGGCCCCGTCTCCCTGTTCAGGGGGATGTTCAACCCAGGCCCTGTCTCCCTGTTCAGGGGGATGTTAAACCCAGGCCCTGTCTTGGAGGGGAGACAGAAAGAGTCAGAGACAGAGACAAAGAGTGACAGTGAGGGAGACATGGAGAGATACAGACAGAGAGAGAGAGAGATGGAGAATGAGAGAGAGAGAGAGGCAGAGAGTGAGAGAGAGAGAGACAGAGAGGAAGAGAGAGAGAGAGAGACGGAGAGGGAGAGAGAGAGAGAGAGAGGCAGAGAGACGGACCGCGTTGCGGAATTGGAGCTGAAGGTGGATTCACTCTGGAGCATCCACGATGCTGAGAATGACGTGAGTATCACGTGTAGTGAGTTGGTCTTACCGCAGGGAAAGGGTCCACAGCCAGATAGGGAATGGAAGACCAACAGGAAGAGTAGAGCAAGGAAGGTAGTGCAGGGGTCCCCTGCGGTCATCCCCCTGCAAAACAGATACACCGCTTTGGGTACTGTTGAGGGGAATGACTCATCAGGGGAGGGCAGCAGCAGCCAAGTTCATGGCACCGTGGCTGGCTCTGCTGCACAGGAGGGCAAGAAAAAGAGTGGGAGAGCGATAGTGATAGGGGATTCAATTGTGAGGGGAATAGATAGGCGTTTCTGCGGCCGCAACCGAGACTCCAGGATGGTATGTTGCCTCCCTGGTGCAAGGGTCAAGGATGTCTCGGAGCGGGTGCAGGACATTCTGAAATGGGAGGGAGAACAGCCAGTTGTCGTGGTGCACATTGGTACCAACGACATAGGCAAAAAAAGGGATGAGGTCCTACGAAACGAATTTAAGGAGCTAGGAGCTAAATTAAAAAGTAGGACCTCAAAAGTAGTAATCTCGGGATTGCTACCAGTGCCACGTGATAGTCAGAGTAGGAATCGCAGGATAGCGCAGATGAATACGTGGCTTGAGCAGTGGTGCAGCAGGGAGGGATTCAAATTCCTGGGGCATTGGGACCGGTTCTGGGGGAGGTGGGACCAGTACAAACCGGACGGTCTGCACCTGGGCAGGACTGGAACCAATGTCCTAGGGGGAGTGTTTGCTAGTGCTGTTGGGGAGGATTTAAACTAATATGGCAGGGGGATGGGAACCAATGCAGGGAGACAGAGGGAAACAAAAAGGAGCCAAAAGCAAAAGACAGAAAGGAGATGAGGAAAAGTGTAGGGCAGAGAAACCCAAGGCAAAGAACAAAAAGGGCCACTGTACAGCAAAATTCTAAAAGGACAAAGGGTGTTAATAAAACAAGCCTGAAGGCTTTGTGTCTTAATGCAAGGAGTATCCGCAATAAGGTGGATGAATTAATTGTGCAAATAGATGTTAACAAATATGATGTGATTGGGATTACGGAGACGTGGCTCCAGGATGATCAGGGCTGGGAACTCAACATTCAGGGGTATTCAACATTCAGGAAGGATAGAATAAAAGGAAAAGGAGGTGGGGTAGCATTGCTGGTTAAAGAGGAGATTAATGCAATAGTTAGGAAAGACATTAGCTTGGATGATGTGGAATCTATATGGGTAGAGCTGCAGAACACCAAAGGGCAAAAAACGTTAGTAGGAGTTGTGTACAGACCTCCAAACAGTAGTAGGGATGTTGGGGAGGGCATCAAACAGGAAATTAGGGGTGCATGCAATAAAGGTGTAGCAGTTATAATGGGTGACTTTAATATGCACATAGATTGGGCTAGCCAAACTGGAAGCAATACGGTGGAGGAGGATTTCCTGGAGTGCATAAGGGATGGTTTTCTAGACCAATATGTTGAGGAACCAACTAGGGGGGAGGCCATCTTAGACTGGGTGTTGTGTAATGAGAGAGGATTAATTAGCAATCTCATTGTGCGAGGCCCCTTGGGGAAGAGTGACCATAATATGGTGGAATTCTGCATTAGGATGGAGAATGAAACAGTAATTTC
>NW_027252571.1:491595-519095 GCF_044704955.1 Pristiophorus japonicus | reverse complement strand
TGGGACAGTGTAGAGGAAGCTTTACTCTGTATCTAACCCCCTGTACCTGCCCTGGGAGTGTTTGATGGGGACAGTGTAGAGGGAGCTTTACTCTGTATCTAACCCCGTGCTGTACCTGCCCTGGGAGTGTTTGATGGGGACAGTGTAGAGGGAGCTTTACTCTGTATCTAACCCCCTGTACCTGCCCTGGGAGTGTTTGATGGGGACAGTGTAGAGGGAGCTTTACTCTGTATCTAACCTCGTGCTGTCCCTGCCCTGGGAGTGTTTGATGGGACAGTGTAGAGGGAGCTTTACTCTGTACTAACCCCGTGCTGTACCTGCCCTGGGAGTGTTTGATGGGGACAGTGTAGAGGGAGCTTTACTCTGTATCTAACCCCCTGTACCTGCCATGGGAATGTTTGATGGAACAGTGTAGAGGGAGCTTTACTCTGTATCTAACCCCCTGTACCTGCTCTGGGAGTGTTTGATGGCACAGTGTAGAGGGAGCTTTACTCTGTATCTAACCTCCCTGTACCTGCCCTGGAAGTGTTTGATGGAACAGTGTAGAGGGAGCTTTACTCTGTATCTAACCCCCTGTACCTGCCCTAGGAATGTTTGATGGGACAATGTAGAGGGATCTTTCTTCTGTATCTAACCCCCTGTACCTGCCCTGGGTGTGTTTGATGGGACAGTGTAGAGGGAGTTTTACTCTGTATCTAACCCCGTGCTGTACCTGCCCTGGGAGTGTTTGATAGGACAGTGTCGAGGGAGCTTTACTCTGTATCTAACCCCGTGCTGTCCCTGTCCTGGGAGTGTTTGATGGGACAGTGTAGAGGGAGCTTTACTCTGTATCCAACCTGTGCTGTACCTGCCCTGGGAGTGTTTGATGGGACAGTGTAGAGGGAGATTTACTCTGTATCTATCCCCCTGTACCTGCCCTGGGAGTGTTTGATGGGACAGTGTAGAGGGAGCATTATTCTGTATCTAACCCCGTGCTGTACCTGCCCTGGGAGTGTTTGATGGGGACAGTATAGAGGGAGCTTTACTCTGTAACTAACCCCGTGCTGTACCTGCCCTGGGAGTGTTTGATGGGACAGTGTAGAGGGAGCTTTACTCTATATCTAACCCCACCATACCTGCCCTGGGAGTGTTTGATGGGACAGTGTAGAGGGAGCTTTACTCTGTATCTAACCCTGTGCTGTACCTGCTTTGGGAGTGTTTGATGGGACAGTGTAGAGGGAGCTTTACTCTGTATCTAACCCCCTGTACCTGCCCTGGGAGTGTTTGATGGGACAGTGTAGAGGGAGCTTTACTCTGTATCTAACCCCGTGCTGCACCTGCCCTGGGAGTGTTTGATGGGACAGTGTAGAGGGAGCTTTACTCTGTATCTAACCCCCTGTACCTGCCCTGGGAGTGTTTGATGGGACAGTGTAGAGGGAGCTTTACTCTGTATCTAACCCCCTAAACCTGCCCTGGGAGTGTTTGATGGGACAGTGTAGAGGGAGCTTTACTCTGTATCTAACCCCGTGCTGTACCAGCCCTGGGAGTGTTTGATGGGGACAGTGTCGAGGGAGCTTTACTCTGCATCTAACTCCGTGCTGTCCCTGCTCTGGGAGTGTTTGATGGGACAGTGTAGAGGAAGCTTTACTCTGTATCTAACCCCGTGCTGTCCCTGCCCTGGGAGTGTTTGATGGGACAGTGTAGAGGGTGCTTTACTCTGTACTAACCCCGTGCTGTACCTGCCCTGGGAGTGTTTGATGGGGACAGTGTAGAGGGGGCTTTACTCTGTATCTAACCCCGTGCTGTACCTGCCCTGGGAGTGTTTGATGGGACAGTGTAGAGGGAGCTTTACTCTGTATCTAACCCCCTGTACCTGCCCTGGGAATGTTTGATGGAACAGTGTAGAGGGAGCTTTACTCTGTATCTAACCCCCTGTACGTGCTCTGGGAGTGTTTGATGGGACAGTGTAGAGGGAGCTTTACTCTGTATCTAACCTCCCTGTACCTGCCCTGGAAGTGTTTGATGGAACAGTGTAGAGGGAGCTTTACTCTGTATCTAACCCCCTGTACCTGCCCTAGGAATGTTTGATGGGACAATGTAGAGGGATCTTTCTTCTGTATCTAACCCCCTGTACCTGCCCTGGGTGTGTTTGATGGGACAGTGTAGAGGGAGTTTTACTCTGTATCTAACCCCCTGTACCTGCCCTGGGAGTGTTTGATGGGACAATGTAGAGGGAGTTTTACTCTGTATCTAACCCCGTGCTGTACCTGCCCTGGGAGTGTTTGATGGGACAGTGTAGAGGGAGCTTTACTCTGTATCTAACCCCCTGTACCTGCCCTGGGAGTGTTTGATGGGACAGTGTAGAGGGAGCTTTACTCTGTATCTAACCCCGTGCTGTACCTGCCCTGGGAGTGTTTGATGGGACAGTGTCGAGGGAGCTTTACTCTGTATCTAAACCCCTGTACCTGCCCTGGGACTGTTTGATGGGACAGTGTAGAGGGAGCTTTACTCTGTATCTAACCCCGTGCTGTCCCTGTCCTGGGAGTGTTTGATGGGACAGTGTAGAGGGAGCTTTACTCTGTATCCAACCTGTGCTGTACCTGCCCTGGGAGTGTTTGATGGGACAGTGTAGAGGGAGATTTACTCTGTATCTATCCCCCTGTACCTGCCCTGGGAGTGTTTGATGGGACAGTGTAGAGGGAGCATTATTCTGTATCTAACCCCGTGCTGTACCTGCCCTGGGAGTGTTTGATGGGGACAGTATAGAGGGAGCTTTACTCTGTAACTAACCCCGTGCTGTACCTGCCCTGGGAGTGTTTGATGGGACAGTGTAGAGGGAGCTTTACTCTATATCTAACCCCACCATACCTGCCCTGGGAGTGTTTGATGGGACAGTGTAGAGGGAGCTTTACTCTGTATCTAACCCTGTGCTGTACCTGCTTTGGGAGTGTTTGATGGGACAGTGTAGAGGGAGCTTTACTCTGTATCTAACCCCCTGTACCTGCCCTGGGAGTGTTTGATGGGACAGTGTAGAGGGAGCTTTACTCTGTATCTAACCCCGTGCTGCACCTGCCCTGGGAGTGTTTGATGGGACAGTGTAGAGGGAGCTTTACTCTGTATCTAACCCCCTGTACCTGCCCTGGGAGTGTTTGATGGGACAGTGTAGAGGGAGCTTTACTCTGTATCTAACCCCCTATACCTGCCCTGGGAGTGTTTGATGGGACAGTGTAGAGGGAGCTTTACTCTGTATCTAACCCCGTGCTGTACCAGCCCTGGGAGTGTTTGATGGGGACAGTGTCGAGGGAGCTTTACTCTGCATCTAACTCCGTGCTGTCCCTGCTCTGGGAGTGTTTGATGGGACAGTGTAGAGGAAGCTTTACTCTGTATCTAACCCCGTGCTGTCCCTGCCCTGGGAGTGTTTGATGGGACAGTGTAGAGGGTGCTTTACTCTGTACTAACCCCGTGCTGTACCTGCCCTGGGAGTGTTTGATGGGGACAGTGTAGAGGGGGCTTTACTCTGTATCTAACCCTGTGCTGTACCTGCCCTGGGAGTGTTTGATGGCACAGTGTAGAGGGAGCTTTACTCTGTATCTAACCCCCTGTACCTGCCATGGGAATGTTTGATGGAACAGTGTAGAGGGAGCTTTACTCTGTATCTAACCCCCTGTACCTGCTCTGGGAGTGTTTGATGGCACAGTGTAGAGGGAGCTTTACTCTGTATCTAACCTCCCTGTACCTGCCCTGGAAGTGTTTGATGGAACAGTGTAGAGGGAGCTTTACTCTGTATCTAACCCCCTGTACCTGCCCTAGGAATGTTTGATGGGACAATGTAGAGGGATCTTTCTTCTGTATCTAACCCCCTGTACCTGCCCTGGGTGTGTTTGATGGGACAGTGTAGAGGGAGTTTTACTCTGTATCTAACCCCCTGTACCTGCCCTGGGAGTGTTTGATGGGACAATGTAGAGGGAGTTTTACTCTGTATCTAACCCCGTGCTGTACCTGCCCTGGGAGTGTTTGATGGGACAGTGTAGAGGGAGCTTTACTCTGTATCTAACCCCCTGTACCTGCCCTGGGAGTGTTTGATGGGACAGTGTAGAGGGAGCTTTACTCTGTATCTAACCCCGTGCTGTACCTGCCCTGGGAGTGTTTGATGGGACAGTGTCGAGGGAGCTTTACTCTGTATCTAACCCCCTGTACCTGCCCTGGGAGTGTGTGATGGGACAGTGTAGAGGGAGCTTTATTCTGTATCTAACCCCCTATACCTGCCCTGGGACTGTTTGATGGGACAGTGTAGAGGGAGCTTTACTCTGTATCTAACCCCGTGCTGTCCCTGTCCTGGGAGTGTTTGATGGGACAGTGTAGAGGGAGCTTTACTCTGTATCCAACCTGTGCTGTACCTGCCCTGGGAGTGTTTGATGGGACAGTGTAGAGGGAGATTTACTCTGTATCTATCCCCCTGTACCTGCCCTGGGAGTGTTTGATGGGACAGTGTAGAGGGAGCATTATTCTGTATCTAACCCCGTGCTGTACCTGCCCTGGGAGTGTTTGATGGGGACAGTATAGAGGGAGCTTTACTCTGTAACTAACCCCGTGCTGTACCTGCCCTGGGAGTGTTTGATGGGACAGTGTAGAGGGAGCTTTACTCTATATCTAACCCCACCATACCTGCCCTGGGAGTGTTTGATGGGACAGTGTAGAGGGAGCTTTACTCTGTATCTAACCCTGTGCTGTACCTGCTTTGGGAGTGTTTGATGGGACAGTGTAGAGGGAGCTTTACTCTGTATCTAACCCCCTGTACCTGCCCTGGGAGTGTTTGATGGGACAGTGTAGAGGGAGCTTTACTCTGTATCTAACCCCGTGCTGCACCTGCCCTGGGAGTGTTTGATGGGACAGTGTAGAGGGAGCTTTACTCTGTATCTAACCCCCTGTACCTGCCCTGGGAGTGTTTGATGGGACAGTGTAGAGGGAGCTTTACTCTGTATCTAACCCCCTATACCTGCCCTGGGAGTGTTTGATGGGACAGTGTAGAGGGAGCTTTACTCTGTATCTAACCCCGTGCTGTACCAGCCCTGGGAGTGTTTGATGGGGACAGTGTCGAGGGAGCTTTACTCTGCATCTAACTCCGTGCTGTCCCTGCTCTGGGAGTGTTTGATGGGACAGTGTAGAGGAAGCTTTACTCTGTATCTAACCCCGTGCTGTCCCTGCCCTGGGAGTGTTTGATAGGACAGTGTAGAGGGTGCTTTACTCTGTACTAACCCCGTGCTGTACCTGCCCTGGGAGTGTTTGATGGGGACAGTGTAGAGGGGGCTTTACTCTGTATCTAACCCCGTGCTGTACCTGCCCTGGGAGTGTTTGATGGGACAGTGTAGAGGGAGCTTTACTCTGTATCTAACCCCCTGTACCTGCCCTGGGAATGTTTGATGGAACAGTGTAGAGGGAGCTTTACTCTGTATCTAACCCCCTGTACGTGCTCTGGGAGTGTTTGATGGGACAGTGTAGAGGGAGCTTTACTCTGTATCTAACCTCCCTGTACCTGCCCTGGAAGTGTTTGATGGAACAGTGTAGAGGGAGCTTTACTCTGTATCTAACCCCCTGTACCTGCCCTAGGAATGTTTGATGGGACAATGTAGAGGGATCTTTCTTCTGTATCTAACCCCCTGTACCTGCCCTGGGTGTGTTTGATGGGACAGTGTAGAGGGAGTTTTACTCTGTATCTAACCCCCTGTACCTGCCCTGGGAGTGTTTGATGGGACAATGTAGAGGGAGTTTTACTCTGTATCTAACCCCGTGCTGTACCTGCCCTGGGAGTGTTTGATGGGACAGTGTAGAGGGAGCTTTACTCTGTATCTAACCCCCTGTACCTGCCCTGGGAGTGTTTGATGGGACAGTGTAGAGGGAGCTTTACTCTGTATCTAACCCCGTGCTGTACCTGCCCTGGGAGTGTTTGATGGGACAGTGTCGAGGGAGCTTTACTCTGTATCTAACCCCCTGTACCTGCCCTGGGAGTGTGTGATGGGACAGTGTAGAGGGAGCTTTACTCTGTATCTAACCCCCTATACCTGCCCTGGGACTGTTTGATGGGACAGTGTAGAGGGAGCTTTACTCTGTATCTAACCCCGTGCTGTCCCTGTCCTGGGAGTGTTTGATGGGACAGTGTAGAGGGAGCTTTACTCTGTATCCAACCTGTGCTGTACCTGCCCTGGGAGTGTTTGATGGGACAGTGTAGAGGGAGATTTACTCTGTATCTATCCCCCTGTACCTGCCCTGGGAGTGTTTGATGGGACAGTGTAGAGGGAGCATTATTCTGTATCTAACCCCGTGCTGTACCTGCCCTGGGAGTGTTTGATGGGGACAGTATAGAGGGAGCTTTACTCTGTAACTAACCCCGTGCTGTACCTGCCCTGGGAGTGTTTGATGGGACAGTGTAGAGGGAGCTTTACTCTATATCTAACCCCACCATACCTGCCCTGGGAGTGTTTGATGGGACAGTGTAGAGGGAGCTTTACTCTGTATCTAACCCTGTGCTGTACCTGCTTTGGGAGTGTTTGATGGGACAGTGTAGAGGGAGCTTTACTCTGTATCTAACCCCCTGCACCTGCCCTGGGAGTGTTTGATGGGACAGTGTAGAGGGAGCTTTACTCTGTATCTAACCCCGTGCTGCACCTGCCCTGGGAGTGTTTGATGGGACAGTGTAGAGGGAGCTTTACTCTGTATCTAACCCCCTGTACCTGCCCTGGGAGTGTTTGATGGGACAGTGTAGAGGGAGCTTTACTCTGTATCTAACCCCCTATACCTGCCCTGGGAGTGTTTGAGGGGACAGTGTCGAGGGAGCTTTACTCTGCATCTAACTCCGTGCTGTCCCTGCTCTGGGAGTGTTTGATGGGACAGTGTAGAGGAAGCTTTACTCTGTATCTAACCCCGTGCTGTCCCTGCCCTGGGAGTGTTTGATGGGACAGTGTAGAGGGTGCTTTACTCTGTACTAACCCCGTGCTGTACCTGCCCTGGGAGTGTTTGATGGGGACAGTGTAGAGGGGGCTTTACTCTGTATCTAACCCCGTGCTGTACCTGCCCTGGGAGTGTTTGATGGGACAGTGTAGAGGGAGCTTTACTCTGTATCTAACCCCCTGTACCTGCCCTGGGAATGTTTGATGGGACAGTGTAGAGGGAGTTTTACTCTGTATCTAACCCCGTGCTGTACCTGCCCTGGGAGTGTTTGATGGGACAGTGTAGAGGGAGCTTTACTCTGTATCTAATCCTCTGTACCTGCCCTGGGAGTGTTTGATGGGACAGTGTAGAGGGAGCTTTACTCTGCATCTAACCCCGTGCTGTACCTACCCTGGGAGTGTTTGATGGGACAGTGTAGAGGGAGCTTTACTCTGTATCTAATCCCCTGTACCTGCCCTGGGAGTGTTTGATGGGACAGTGTAGAGGGAGCTTTACTCTGTATCTAACCCCTGTAGCTGCCCTGGGAGTGTTTGATAGGACAGTGTAGAGGGAGCTTTACTCTGTATCTAACCCGTGCTGTACTTGCCCTGGGAGTGTTTGATGGGACAGTGTAGAGGGAGCTTTACTCTGTATCTAACCCCGTGCTGTCCGAGCCCTGGGAGTATTTGATGGGACAGTGCAGAGGGAGCTTTACTCTGTATCTAACAGCGTGCTGGACCTGCCTTGGGATTGTTTGATGGGGACATTGTAGAGGGAGCTTTACTCTGTATCTAACCCCCTGTACCTGCCCTGGGAATGTTTGATGGGACAGTGTAGAGGGAGCTTTACTCTGTATCTAACCCCGTGCTGTACCTGCTCTGGGAGTGTTTGATGGGACAGTGTCGAGGGAGCTTTACTCTGTATCTAACACCCTGTACCTGCCCTGGGAATGTTTGATGGGACAGTGTGGAGGGAGCTTTCCTCGGTATCTAACCCCCTGTACCTGCCCTGGGAGTGTTTGATGGGACAGTGTAGAGGGAGTTTTACTCTGTATCTAACCCCCTGTACCTGCCCTGGGAATGTTTGATGGGCCAGTGTTGAGGGAGTTTTACTTTGTATATAACCTCCCTGTACCTGCCCTGGGAGTATTTGACGGGACAGTGTAGAGGGAGCTTTACTCTGTATCTAACCCCCTGTACCTGCCCTGGGAGTGTTTGATGGGGACAGTGTTGAGGGAGCTTTACTCTGTATCTAACCCCGTGCTGTCACTGCCCTGGGAGTGTTTGATGGGACAGTGTAGAGGGAGCGTTACTCTGTACTAACCCCGTACTGTACCTGCCCTGGGAGTGTTTGATGGGGACAGTGTAGAGGGAGCTTTACTCTGTATCTAACCCCCTGTACCTGCCATGGGAATGTTTGATGGAACAGTGTAGAGGGAGCTTTACTCTGTATCTAACCCCCTGTACCTGCTTTGGGAGTGATGATGGGACAGTGTAGAGGGAGCTTTACTCTGTATCTAACCCCCTGTGCCTGCCCTGAGAGTGTTTGATGGGACAGTGTAGAGGGAGCTTTACTCTGTATCTAACCCTGTGCTGCACCTGCCCTGGGAGTGTTTGATGGGACAGTGTCGAGGGAGCTTTACTCTGTATCTAACCCCCTGTACCTGCCCTGGGAGTGTGTGATGGGACAGTGTAGAGAGAGCTTTACTCTGTATCTAACCCCGTGCTGTCCTTGTCCTGGGAGTGTTTGATGGGACAGTGTAGAGGGAGCTTTACTCTGTATCCAACCTGTGCTGTACCTGCCCTGGGAGTGTTTGATGGGACAGTGTAGAGGGAGATTTACTCTGTATCTAACCCCCTGTACCTGCCCTGGGAGTGTTTGATGTGACAGTGTAGAGGGTGCATTATTCTGTATCTAACCCCCTGAACCTGCCCTGGGAGTGTTTGATGGGACAGTGTAGAGGGAGCTTTGCTCTGTATCTAACCCTGTGCTGTACCTGCCCTGGAAGTGTTTGATGGGGACAATGTAGAGGGAGCTTTACTCTGTATCTAACCCCGTGCTGTACCTGCCCTGGGAGTGTTTGATGGGGACAGTGTAGAGGGAGCTTTACTCTGTATCTAACCCCCTGTACCTGCCCTGGGAATGTTTGATGGGACAGTGTAGAGGGAGCTTTCCTCTGTATCTAACCCCCTGTACCTGCCCTGGGAGTGTTTGATGGGACAGTGTAGAGAGAGTTTTACTTTGTATATAACCTCCCTGTATCTGCCCTGGGAGTATTTGACGGGACAGTGTAGAGGAAGCTTTACTCTGTATCTAACCCCGTGCTGTAACTGCCCTGGGAGTGTTTGATGGGACAGTGTAGAGGGAGCTTTACTCTGTATCTAACCCCCTGTACCTGCCCTGGGAGTGTTTGATGGGACAGTGTAGAGGGAGCTTTACACTGTATCTAACCCCCTGTACCTGCCCTGGGAGTGTTTGATGGGACAGTGTAGAGGGAGCTTTACTCTGTATCTAACCCCCTGTACCTGCTCTGGGAATGTGTGATGGGACAGTGTAGAGGGAGCTTTACTCTGTATCTAACCCCCTATACCTGCCCTGGGAGTGTTTGATGGGACAGTATAGAGGGAGCTTTACTCTGTATCTAACCCGTGCTGTACCTGCCCTGGGAGTGTTTGATGGGACAGTGCAGAGGGAGCTTTACTCTGTATCTAACCCCGTGCTGTACCTGCCCTGGGAGTGTTTGATGGGACAGTGTAGAGGGAGCTTTATTCTGTATCTAACCCCCTGTACCTGGCCTGGGAGTGTTTGATGGGACAGTGTAGAGGGAGCTTTACTCTGTATCTAACCCCGTGCTGTCCCTGCCCTGGGAGTGTTTGATGGGACAGTGTAGAAGGAGCTTTACCCTGTATCTAACCCCGTGCTATACCTGCCCTGAGAGTGTTTGATGGGGACAGTGTAGAGGGAGCTTTACTCTGTATCTAACGCCCTGTACCTGCCCTGCGAATGTTTGATGGGACAGTGTAGAGGGAGCTTTACTCTGTATCTAACCCCCTGTACCTGCTCTGGGAGTGTTTGATGGGACAGTGTAGAGGGAGCTTTACTCTGTATCTAACGCCCTGTACCTGCCCTGGGAGTGTTTGATGGGACAGTGCAGAGGGAGCTTTATTCTGTATCTAACCCCCTGTACCTGGCCTGGGAGTGTTTGATGGGACAGTGTAGAAGGAGCTTTACCCTGTATCTAACCCCGTGCTATACCTGCCCTGAGAGTGTTTGATGGGGACAGTGTAGAGGGAGCTTTACTCTGTATCTAACGCCCTGTACCTGCCCTGCGAATGTTTGATGGGACAGTGTAGATGGAGCTTTACTCTGTATCTAACCCCCTGTACCTGCTCTGGGAGTGTTTAATGGGACAGTGTAGAGGGAGCTTTACTCTGTATCTAACCCCCTGTACCTGCCCTGGGAGTGTTTGATGGGACAGTGTAGAGGGAGTTTTACTCTGTATCTAACCTCCTGTACCTGCCCTGGGAGTGTTTGATGGGACAGTGCAGAGGGAGCTTTACTCTGTATCTAACCTGTGCTGTACCTGCCCTGGGAGTGTTTGATGGGACAGTGTAGAGGGAGATTTACTCTGTATCTATCCCCCTGTACCTGCCCTGGGAGTGTTTGATGGGACAGTGTAGAGGGAGCATTATTCTGTATCTAACCCCGTGCTGTACCTGCCCTGGGAGTGTTTGATGGGGACAGTATAGAGGGAGCTTTACTCTGTAACTAACCCCGTGCTGTACCTGCCCTGGGAGTGTTTGATGGGACAGTGTAGAGGGAGCTTTACTCTATATCTAACCCCACCATACCTGCCCTGGGAGTGTTTGATGGGACAGTGTGGAGGGAGCTTTACTCTGTATCTAACCCTGTGCTGTACCTGCTTTGGGAGTGTTTGATGGGACAGTGTCGAGGGAGCTTTACTCTGTATCTAACCCCCTGTACCTGCCCTGGGAGTGTTTGATGGGACAGTGTAGAGGGAGCTTTACTCTGTATCTAACCCCGTGCTGCACCTGCCCTGGGAGTGTTTGATGGGACAGTGTAGTGGGAGCTTTACTCTGTATCTAACCCCCTGTACCTGCCCTGGGAGTGTTTGATGGGACAGTGTAGAGGGAGCTTTACTCTGTATCTAACCCCCTATACCTGCCCTGGGAGTGTTTGATGGGACAGTGTAGAGGGAGCTTTACTCTGTATCTAACCCCGTGCTGTACCAGCCCTGGGAGTGTTTGATGGGGACAGTGTCGAGGGAGCTTTACTCTGCATCTAACTCCGTGCTGTCCCTGCTCTGGGAGTGTTTGATGGGACAGTGTAGAGGAAGCTTTACTCTGTATCTAACCCCGTGCTGTCCCTGCCCTGGGAGTGTTTGATGGGACAGTGTAGAGGGTGCTTTACTCTGTACTAACCCCGTGCTGTACCTGCCCTGGGAGTGTTTGATGGGGACAGTGTAGAGGGGGCTTTACTCTGTATCTAACCCCGTGCTGTACCTGCCCTGGGAATGTTTGATGGGACAGTGTAGAGGGAGCTTTACTCTGTATCTAACCCCCTGTACCTGCCCTGGGAATGTTTGTTGGGACAGTGTAGAGGGAGTTTTACTCTGTATCTAACCCGCTGTACCTGCCCTGGGAGTATTTGACGAGACAGTGTAGAGGGCGCTTTACTCTGTATCTAACCCCGTGCTGTACCTACCCTGGGAGTGTTTGATGGGGACAGTGTAGAGGGGGCTTTACTCTGTATCTAACCCCGTGCTGTACCTGCCCTGGGAGTGTTTGATGGGACAGTGTAGAGGGAGCTTTACTCTGTATCTAACCCCCTGTACCTGCCCTGGGAGTGTTTGATGGGACAGTGTAGAGGGAGCTTTACTCTGTATCTAATCCCCTGTACCTGCCCTGGGAGTGTTTGATGGGACAGTGTAGAGGGAGCTTTACTCTGCATCTAACCCCGTGCTGTACCGACCCTGGGAGTGTTTGATGGGACAGTGTAGAGGGAGCTTTACTCTGTATCTAATCCCCTGTACCTGCCCTGGGAGTGTTTGATGGGACAGTGTAGAGGGAGCTTTACTCTGTATCTAACCCCTGTAGCTGCCCTGGGAGTGTTTGATAGGACAGTGTAGAGGGAGCTTTACTCTGTATCTAACCCGTGCTGTACCTGCCCTGGGAGTGTTTGATGGGACAGTGTAGAGGGAGCTTTACTCTGTATCTAACCCCGTGCTGTCCGAGCCCTGGGAGTATTTGATGGGACAGTGCAGAGGGAGCTTTACTCTGTATCTAACAGCGTGCTGGACCTGCCTTGGGATTGTTTGATGGGGACATTGTAGAGGGAGCTTTACTCTGTATCTAACCCCCTGTACCTGCCCTGGGAATGTTTGATGGGACAGTGTAGAGGGAGCTTTACTCTGTATCTAACCCCGTGCTGTACCTGCTCTGGGAGTGTTTGATGGGACAGTGTCGAGGGAGCTTTACTCTGTATCTAACACCCTGTACCTGCCCTGGGAATGTTTGATGGGACAGTGTGGAGGGAGCTTTCCTCGGTATCTAACCCCCTGTACCTGCCCTGGGAGTGTTTGATGGGACAGTGTAGAGGGAGTTTTACTCTGTATCTAACCCCCTGTACCTGCCCTGGGAATGTTTGATGGGCCAGTGTTGAGGGAGTTTTACTTTGTATATAACCTCCCTGTACCTGCCCTGGGAGTATTTGACGGGACAGTGTAGAGGGAGCTTTACTCTGTATCTAACCCCCTGTACCTGCCCTGGGAGTGTTTGATGGGGACAGTGTTGAGGGAGCTTTACTCTGTATCTAACCCCGTGCTGTCACTGCCCTGGGAGTGTTTGATGGGACAGTGTAGAGGGAGCGTTACTCTGTACTAACCCCGTACTGTACCTGCCCTGGGAGTGTTTGATGGGGACAGTGTAGAGGGAGCTTTACTCTGTATCTAACCCCCTGTACCTGCCATGGGAATGTTTGATGGAACAGTGTAGAGGGAGCTTTACTCTGTATCTAACCCCCTGTACCTGCTTTGGGAGTGATGATGGGACAGTGTAGAGGGAGCTTTACTCTGTATCTAACCCCCTGTACCTGCCCTGGGAGTGTTTGATGGGACAGTGTAGAGGGAGCTTTACTCTGTATCTAACCCTGTGCTGCACCTGCCCTGGGAGTGTTTGATGGGACAGTGTCGAGGGAGCTTTACTCTGTATCTAACCCCCTGTACCTGCCCTGGGAGTGTGTGATGGGACAGTGTAGAGAGAGCTTTACTCTGTATCTAACCCCGTGCTGTCCTTGTCCTGGGAGTGTTTGATGGGACAGTGTAGAGGGAGCTTTACTCTGTATCCAACCTGTGCTGTACCTGCCCTGGGAGTGTTTGATGGGACAGTGTAGAGGGAGATTTACTCTGTATCTAACCCCCTGTACCTGCCCTGGGAGTGTTTGATGTGACAGTGTAGAGGGTGCATTATTCTGTATCTAACCCCCTGAACCTGCCCTGGGAGTGTTTGATGGGACAGTGTAGAGGGAGCTTTGCTCTGTATCTAACCCTGTGCTGTACCTGCCCTGGAAGTGTTTGATGGGGACAGTGTAGAGGGAGCTTTACTCTGTATCTAACCCCGTGCTGTACCTGCCCTGGGAGTGTTTGATGGGGACAGTGTAGAGGGAGCTTTACTCTGTATCTAACCCCCTGTACCTGCCCTGGGAATGTTTGATGGGACAGTGTAGAGGGAGCTTTCCTCTGTATCTAACCCCCTGTACCTGCCCTGGGAGTGTTTGATGGGACAGTGTAGAGGGAGTTTTACTCTGTATCTAACCCCCTGTACCTGCCCTGGGAGTATTTGACGAGACAGTGTAGAGGGCGCTTTACTCTGTATCTAACCCCGTGCTGTACCTGCCCTGGGAGTGTTTGATGGGACAGTGTAGAGGGAGCTTTACTCTGTATCTAACCCCCTATACCTGCCCTGGGAGTGTTTGATGGGACAGTGTAGAGGGAGCTTTACTCTGTATCTAACCCCGTGCTGTACCAGCCCTGGGAGTGTTTGATGGGGACAGTGTCGAGGGAGCTTTACTCTGCATCTAACTCCGTGCTGTCCCTGCTCTGGGAGTGTTTGATGGGACAGTGTAGAGGAAGCTTTACTCTGTATCTAACCCCGTGCTGTCCCTGCCCTGGGAGTGTTTGATGGGACAGTGTAGAGGGTGCTTTACTCTGTAGTAACCCCGTGCTGTACCTGCCCTGGGAGTGTTTGATGGGGACAGTGTAGAGGGGGCTTTACTCTGTATCTAACCCCGTGCTGTACCTGCCCTGGGAGTGTTTGATGGGACAGTGTAGAGGGAGCTTTACTCTGTATCTAACCCCCTGTACCTGCCCTGGGAATGTTTGATGGGACAGTGTAGAGGGAGTTTTACTCTGTATCTAACCCCCTGTACCTGCCCTGGGAGTATTTGACGAGACAGTGTAGAGGGCGCTTTACTCTGTATCTAACCCCGTGCTGTACCTACCCTGGGAGTGTTTGATGGGGACAGTGTAGAGGGGGCTTTACTCTGTATCTAACCCCGTGCTGTACCTGCCCTGGGAGTGTTTGATGGGACAGTGTAGAGGGAGCTTTACTCTGTATCTAACCCCCTGTACCTGCCCTGGGAGTGTTTGATGGGACAGTGTAGAGGGAGCTTTACTCTGTATCTAATCCCCTGTACCTGCCCTGGGAGTGTTTGATGGGACAGTGTAGAGGGAGCTTTACTCTGTATCTAACCCCTGTAGCTGCCCTGGGAGTGTTTGATAGGACAGTGTAGAGGGAGCTTTACTCTGTATCTAACCCGTGCTGTACCTGCCCTGGGAGTGTTTGATGGGACAGTGTAGAGGGAGCTTTACTCTGTATCTAACCCCGTGCTGTCCGAGCCCTGGGAGTATTTGATGGGACAGTGCAGAGGGAGCTTTACTCTGTATCGAACAGCGTGCTGGACCTGCCTTGGGATTGTTTGATGGGGACATTGTAGAGGGAGCTTTACTCTGTATCTAACCCCCTGTACCTGCCCTGGGAATGTTTGATGGGACAGTGTAGAGGGAGCTTTACTCTGTATCTAACCCCGTGCTGTACCTGCTCTGGGAGTGTTTGATGGGACAGTGTCGAGGGAGCTTTACTCTGTATCTAACACCCTGTACCTGCCCTGGGAATGTTTGATGGGACAGTGTGGAGGGAGCTTTCCTCGGTATCTAACCCCCTGTACCTGCCCTGGGAGTGTTTGATGGGACAGTGTAGAGGGAGTTTTACTCTGTATCTAACCCCCTGTACCTGCCCTGGGAATGTTTGATGGGCCAGTGTTGAGGGAGTTTTACTTTGTATATAACCTCCCTGTACCTGCCCTGGGAGTATTTGATGGGACAGTGTAGAGGGAGCTTTACTCTGTATCTAACCCCCTGTACCTGCCCTGGGAGTGTTTGATGGGGACAGTGTTGAGGGAGCTTTACTCTGTATCTAACCCCGTGCTGTCACTGCCCTGGGAGTGTTTGATGGGACAGTGTAGAGGGAGCGTTACTCTGTACTAACCCCGTACTGTACCTGCCCTGGGAGTGTTTGATGGGGACAGTGTAGAGGGAGCTTTACTCTGTATCTAACCCCCTGTACCTGCCATGGGAATGTTTGATGGAACAGTGTAGAGGGAGCTTTACTCTGTATCTAACCCCCTGTACCTGCTTTGGGAGTGATGATGGGACAGTGTAGAGGGAGCTTTACTCTGTATCTAACCCCCTGTACCTGCCCTGGGAGTGTTTGATGGGACAGTGTAGAGGGAGCTTTACTCTGTATCTAACCCTGTGCTGCACCTGCCCTGGGAGTGTTTGATGGGACAGTGTCGAGGGAGCTTTACTCTGTATCTAACCCCCTGTACCTGCCCTGGGAGTGTGTGATGGGACAGTGTAGAGAGAGCTTTACTCTGTATCTAACCCCGTGCTGTCCTTGTCCTGGGAGTGTTTGATGGGACAGTGTAGAGGGAGCTTTACTCTGTATCCAACCTGTGCTGTACCTGCCCTGGGAGTGTTTGATGGGACAGTGTAGAGGGAGATTTACTCTGTATCTAACCCCCTGTACCTGCCCTGGGAGTGTTTGATGTGACAGTGTAGAGGGTGCATTATTCTGTATCTAACCCCCTGAACCTGCCCTGGGAGTGTTTGATGGGACAGTGTAGAGGGAGCTTTGCTCTGTATCTAACCCTGTGCTGTACCTGCCCTGGAAGTGTTTGATGGGGACAGTGTAGAGGGAGCTTTACTCTGTATCTAACCCCGTGCTGTACCTGCCCTGGGAGTGTTTGATGGGGACAGTGTAGAGGGAGCTTTACTCTGTATCTAACCCCCTGTACCTGCCCTGGGAATGTTTGATGGGACAGTGTAGAGGGAGCTTTCCTCTGTATCTAACCCCCTGTACCTGCCCTGGGAGTGTTTGATGGGACAGTGTAGAGAGAGTTTTACTTTGTATATAACCTCCCTGTATCTGCCCTGGGAGTATTTGACGGGACAGTGTAGAGGAAGCTTTACTCTGTATCTAACCCCGTGCTGTAACTGCCCTGGGAGTGTTTGATGGGACAGTGTAGAGGGAGCTTTACTCTGTATCTAACCCCCTGTACCTGCCCTGGGTGTGTTTGATGGGACAGTGTAGAGGGAGTTTTACTCTGTATCTAACCCCCTGTACCTGCCCTGGGAGTATTTGACGAGACAGTGTAGAGGGCGCTTTACTCTGTATCTAACCCCGTGCTGTACCTACCCTGGGAGTGTTTGATGGGGACAGTGTAGAGGGGGCTTTACTCTGTATCTAACCCCGTGCTGTACCTGCCCTGGGAGTGTTTGATGGGACAGTGTAGAGGGAGCTTTACTCTGTATCTAACCCCCTGTACCTGCCCTGGGAGTGTTTGATGGGACAGTGTAGAGGGAGCTTTACTCTGTATCTAACCCTGTGCTGCACCTGCCCTGGGAGTGTTTGATGGGACAGTGTAGAGGGAGCTTTACTCTGTATCTAACCCCTGTAGCTGCCCTGGGAGTGTTTGATAGGACAGTGTAGAGGGAGCTTTACTCTGTATCTAACCCGTGCTGTACCTGCCCTGGGAGTGTTTGATGGGACAGTGTAGAGGGAGCTTTACTCTGTATCTAACCCCGTGCTGTCCGAGCCCTGGGAGTATTTGATGGGACAGTGCAGAGGGAGCTTTACTCTGTATCGAACAGCGTGCTGGACCTGCCTTGGGATTGTTTGATGGGGACATTGTAGAGGGAGCTTTACTCTGTATCTAACCCCCTGTACCTGCCCTGGGAATGTTTGATGGGACAGTGTAGAGGGAGCTTTACTCTGTATCTAACCCCGTGCTGTACCTGCTCTGGGAGTGTTTGATGGGACAGTGTCGAGGGAGCTTTACTCTGTATCTAACACCCTGTACCTGCCCTGGGAATGTTTGATGGGACAGTGTGGAGGGAGCTTTCCTCGGTATCTAACCCCCTGTACCTGCCCTGGGAGTGTTTGATGGGACAGTGTAGAGGGAGTTTTACTCTGTATCTAACCCCCTGTACCTGCCCTGGGAATGTTTGATGGGCCAGTGTTGAGGGAGTTTTACTTTGTATATAACCTCCCTGTACCTGCCCTGGGAGTATTTGACGGGACAGTGTAGAGGGAGCTTTACTCTGTATCTAACCCCCTGTACCTGCCCTGGGAGTGTTTGATGGGGACAGTGTTGAGGGAGCTTTACTCTGTATCTAACCCCGTGCTGTCACTGCCCTGGGAGTGTTTGATGGGACAGTGTAGAGGGAGCGTTACTCTGTACTAACCCCGTACTGTACCTGCCCTGGGAGTGTTTGATGGGGACAGTGTAGAGGGAGCTTTACTCTGTATCTAACCCCCTGTACCTGCCATGGGAATGTTTGATGGAACAGTGTAGAGGGAGCTTTACTCTGTATCTAACCCCCTGTACCTGCTTTGGGAGTGATGATGGGACAGTGTAGAGGGAGCTTTACTCTGTATCTAACCCCCTGTACCTGCCCTGGGAGTGTTTGATGGGACAGTGTAGAGGGAGCTTTACTCTGTATCTAACCCTGTGCTGCACCTGCCCTGGGAGTGTTTGATGGGACAGTGTCGAGGGAGCTTTACTCTGTATCTAACCCCCTGTACCTGCCCTGGGAGTGTGTGATGGGACAGTGTAGAGAGAGCTTTACTCTGTATCTAACCCCGTGCTGTCCTTGTCCTGGGAGTGTTTGATGGGACAGTGTAGAGGGAGCTTTACTCTGTATCCAACCTGTGCTGTACCTGCCCTGGGAGTGTTTGATGGGACAGTGTAGAGGGAGATTTACTCTGTATCTAACCCCCTGTACCTGCCCTGGGAGTGTTTGATGTGACAGTGTAGAGGGTGCATTATTCTGTATCTAACCCCCTGAACCTGCCCTGGGAGTGTTTGATGGGACAGTGTAGAGGGAGCTTTGCTCTGTATCTAACCCTGTGCTGTACCTGCCCTGGAAGTGTTTGATGGGGACAGTGTAGAGGGAGCTTTACTCTGTATCTAACCCCGTGCTGTACCTGCCCTGGGAGTGTTTGATGGGGACAGTGTAGAGGGAGCTTTACTCTGTATCTAACCCCCTGTACCTGCCCTGGGAATGTTTGATGGGACAGTGTAGAGGGAGCTTTCCTCTGTATCTAACCCCCTGTACCTGCCCTGGGAGTGTTTGATGGGACAGTGTAGAGAGAGTTTTACTTTGTATATAACCTCCCTGTATCTGCCCTGGGAGTATTTGACGGGACAGTGTAGAGGAAGCTTTACTCTGTATCTAACCCCGTGCTGTAACTGCCCTGGGAGTGTTTGATGGGACAGTGTAGAGGGAGCTTTACTCTGTATCTAACCCCCTGTACCTGCCCTGGGAGTGTTTGATGGGACAGTGTAGAGGGAGCTTTACACTGTATCTAACCCCCTGTACCTGCCCTGGGAGTGTTTGATGGGACAGTGTCGAGGGAGCTTTACTCTGTATCTAACCCCCTGTACCTGCTCTGGGAATGTGTGATGGGACAGTGTAGAGGGAGCTTTACTCTGTATCTAACCCCCTATACCTGCCCTGGGAGTGTTTGATGGGACAGTATAGAGGGAGCTTTACTCTGTATCTAACCCGTGCTGTACCTGCCCTGGGAGTGTTTGATGGGACAGTGCAGAGGGAGCTTTACTCTGTATCTAACCCCGTGCTGTACCTGCCCTGGGAGTGTTTGATGGGACAGTGTAGAGGGAGCTTTATTCTGTATCTAACCCCCTGTACCTGGCCTGGGAGTGTTTGATGGGACAGTGTAGAGGGAGCTTTACTCTGTATCTAACCCCGTGCTGTCCCTGCCCTGGGAGTGTTTGATGGGACAGTGTAGAAGGAGCTTTACCCTGTATCTAACCCCGTGCTATACCTGCCCTGAGAGTGTTTGATGGGGACAGTGTAGAGGGAGCTTTACTCTGTATCTAACGCCCTGTACCTGCCCTGCAAATGTTTGATGGGACAGTGTAGAGGGAGCTTTACTCTGTATCTAATCCCCTGTACCTGCTCTGGGAGTGTTTGATGGGACAGTGTAGAGGGAGCTTTACTCTGTATCTAACGCCCTGTACCTGCCCTGGGAGTGTTTGATGGGACAGTGCAGAGGGAGCTTTATTCTGTATCTAACCCCCTGTACCTGGCCTGGGAGTGTTTGATGGGACAGTGTAGAAGGAGCTTTACCCTGTATCTAACCCCGTGCTATACCTGCCCTGAGAGTGTTTGATGGGGACAGTGTAGATGGAGCTTTACTCTGTATCTAACGCCCTGTACCTGCCCTGCGAATGTTTGATGGGACAGTGTAGATGGAGCTTTACTCTGTATCTAACCCCCTGTACCTGCTCTGGGAGTGTTTAATGGGACAGTGTAGAGGGAGCTTTACTCTGTATCTAACCCCCTGTACCTGCCCTGGGAGTGTTTGATGGGACAGTGTAGAGGGAGTTTTACTCTGTATCTAACCTCCTGTACCTGCCCTGGGAGTGTTTGATGGGACAGTGCAGAGGGAGCTTTACTCTGTATCTAACCCCACGCTGTACCTGCCCTGGGAGTGTTTGATGGGGACAGTATAGAGGGAGCTTTACTCTGTATCTAACCCCCTGTACCTGCCCTGGGAGTGTTTGATGGGACAGTGTAGAGGGAGCTTTACTCTGTAACTAACCCCGTGCTGTACCTGCCCTGGGAGTGTTTGATGGGACAGTGTAGAGGGAGCTTTACTCTGTATCTAACCCCCCCGTACCTGCCCTGGGAGTGTTTGATGGGACAGTGTAGAGGGAGCTTTACTCTGTATCTAACCCTGTGCTGTACCTGCTTTGGGAGTGTTTGATGGGACAGTGTAGAGGGAGCTTTACTCTGTATCTAACCCCCTGTACCTGCCCTGGGAGTGTTTGATGGGACAGTGTAGAGGGAGCTTTACTCTGTATCTAACCCCGTGCTGTACCTGCCCTGGGAGTGTTTGATGGGACAGTGTAGAGGGAGCTTTACTCTGTATCTAACCCCCTGTACCTGCCCTGGGAGTGTTTGATGGGACAGTGTAGAGGGAGCTTTACTCTGTATCTAACCCCCTATACCTGCCCTGGGAGTGTTTGATGGGACAGTGTAGTGGGAGCTTTACTCTGTATCTAACGCCCTGTACCTGCCCTGGGAGTGTTTGATGGGACAGTGCAGAGGGAGCTTTATTCTGTATCTAACCCCCTGTACCTGGCCTGGGAGTGTTTGATGGGACAGTGTAGAAGGAGCTTTACCCTGTATCTAACCCCGTGCTATACCTGCCCTGAGAGTGTTTGATGGGGACAGTGTAGAGGGAGCTTTACTCTGTATCTAACGCCCTGCACCTGCCCTGCGAATGTTTGATGGGACAGTGTAGAGGGAGCTTTACTCTGTATCTAACCCCCTGTACCTGCTCTGGGAGTGTTTAATGGGACAGTGTAGAGGGAGCTTTACTCTGTATCTAACCCCCTGTACCTGCCCTGGGAGTGTTTGATGGGACAGTGTAGAGGGAGCTTTACTCTGTAACTAACCCCGTGCTGTACCTGCCCTGGGAGTGTTTGATGGGACAGTGCAGAGGGAGCTTTACTCTGTATCTAACCCCCCCGTACCTGCCCTGGGAGTGTTTGATGGGACAGTGTAGAGGGAGCTTTACTCTGTATCTAACCCTGTGCTGTACCTGCTTTGGGAGTGTTTGATGGGACAGTGTAGAGGGAGCTTTACTCTGTATCTAACCCCCTGTACCTGCCCTGGGAGTGTTTGATGGGACAGTGTAGAGGGAGCTTTACTCTGTATCTAACCCCGTGCTGTACCTGCCCTGGGAGTGTTTGATGGGACAGTGTAGAGGGAGCTTTACTCTGTATCTAACCCCCTGTACCTGCCCTGGGAGTGTTTGATGGGACAGTGTGGAGGGAGCTTTACTCTGTATCTAACCTCCCTGTACCTGCCCTGGAAGTGTTTGATGGGACAATGTAGAGGGATCTTTCCTCTATATCTAACCCCCTGTACCTGCCCTGGGAGTGTTTGATGGGGACAGTGTAGAGGGAGCTTTACTCTGTATCTAACCCCCTGTACCTGCCCTGGGAGTGTTTGATGGGGACAGTGTTGAGGGAGCTTTACTCTGTATCTAACCCCGTGCTGTCCCTGCCCTGGGAGTGTTTGATGGGACAGTGTAGAGGGAGCTTTACTCTGTACTAACCCCGTGCTGTACCTGCCCTGGGAGTGTTTGATGGGGACAGTGTAGAGGGAGCTTTACTCTGTATCTAACCCCCTGTACCTGCCATGGGAATGTTTGATGGAACAGTGTAGAGGGAGCTTTACTCTGTATCTAACCCCCTGTTCCTGCCCTGGGAGTGTTTGATGGGACAGTGTAGAGGGAGCTTTACTCTGTATCTAACCTCCCTGTACCTGCCCTGGAAGTGTTTGATGGGACAATGTAGAGGGATCTTTCCTCTATATCTAACCCCCTGTACCTGCCCTGGGAGTGTTTGATGGGACAGTGTCGAGGGAGTTTTACTCTGTATCTAATCCCCAGTATCTGCCCTGGGAATGTTTGATGGGACAGTGCAGAGGCAGTTTTACTTTGTATATAACTTCCCTGTACCTGCCCTGGGAGTATTTGACGAGACAGTGTAGAGGGCGCTTTACTCTGTATCTAACCCCGTGCTGTACCTGCCCTGGGAGTGTTTGATGGGACAGTGTAGAGGGAGCTTTACTCTGTATCTAACCCCCTGTACCAGCCCTGGGAGTGTTTGATGGGACAGTGTAGAGGGAGCTTTACTCTGTATCTAACCCCCTGTACCTGCCCTGGGAGTGTTTGATGGGACAGTGCAGAGGGAGCTTTACTCTGTATCTAACCCGTGCTGTACTGGCCCTGGGAGAGTTTGATGGGACAGTGTAGAGGGAGCTTTACTCTGTATCTAACCCCGTGCTGTCCCAGCCCTGGGAGTATTTGATGGGACAGTGCAGAGGGAGCTTTACTCTGTATCTAACCCCCTGTACCTGCCCTGGGAATGTATGATGGGACAGTGTAGAGGGAGCTTTACTCTGTATATAACCCCCTGTACCTGCTCTGGGAGTGTTTGATGGGACAGTGTCGAGGGAGCTTTACTCTGTATCTAACCCCCTGTACCTGCCCTGGGAATGTTTGATGGGACAGTGTGGAGGGAGCTTTCCTCGGTATCTAACCCCCTGTACCTGCCCTGGGAGTGTTTGATGGGACAGTGTAGAGGGAGTTTTACTCTGTATCTAACCCCCTGTACCTGCCCTGGGAATGTTTGATGGGACAGTGTAGAGGGAGTTTTACTTTGTATATAACCTCCCTGTACCTGCCCTGGGAGTATTTGACGGGACAGTGTAGAGGGAGCTTTACTCTGTATCTAACCCCCTGTACCTGCCCTGGGAGTGTTTGATGGGGACAGTGTTGAGGGAGCTTTACTCTGTATCTAACCCCGTGCTGTCCCTGCCCTGGGAGTGTTTGATGGGACAGTGTAGAGGGAGCGTTACTCTGTACTAACCCCGTGCTGTACCTGCCCTGGGAGTGTTTGATGGGGACAGTGTAGAGGGAGCTTTACTCTGTATCTAACCCCCTGTACCTGCCATGGGAATGTTTGATGGAACAGTGCAGAGGGAGCTTTACTCTGTATCTAACCCCCTGTACCTGCTCTGGGAGTGTTTGATGGGACAGTGTAGAGGGAGCTTTACTCTGTATCTAACCCCCTGTACCTGCTCTGGGAGTGTTTGATGGGACAGTGTAGAGGGAGCTTTACTCTGTATCTAACCCCCTGTACCTGCCCTGGGAGTGTTTGATGGGACAGTGTAGAGGGAGCTTTACTCTGTATCTAACCCCCTGTACCTGCTCTGGGAGTGTTTGATGGGACAGTGTAGAGGGAGCTTTACTCTGTATCTAACCCCCTGTACCTGCCCTGGGAGTGTTTGATGGGACAGTGTAGAGGGAGCTTTACTCTGTAACTAACCCCGTGCTGTACCTTCCCTGGGAGTGTTTGATGGGACAGTGTGGAGGGAGCTTTCCTCGGTATCTAACCCCCTGTACCTGCCCTGGGAGTGTTTGATGGGACAGTGTAGAGGGAGTTTTACTCTGTATCTAACCCCCTGTACCTGCCCTGGGAATGTTTGATGGGACAGTGTAGAGGGAGTTTTACTTTGTATATAACCTCCCTGTACCTGCCGTGGGAGTATTTGACGGGACAGTGTAGAGGGAGCTTTACTCTGTATCTAACCCCCTGTACCTGCCCTGGGAGTGTTTGATGGGGACAGTGTTGAGGGAGCTTTACTCTGTATCTAACCCCGTGCTGTCCCTGCCCTGGGAGTGTTTGATGGGACAGTGTAGAGGGAGCGTTACTCTGTACTAACCCCGTGCTGTACCTGCCCTGGGAGTGTTTGATGGGGACAGTGTAGAGAGAGCTTTACTCTGTATCTAACCCCGTGCTGTCTCTGTCCTGGGAGTGTTTGATGGGACAGTGTAGAGGGAGCTTTACCCTGTATCTAACCCCCTGTACCTGCCCTGGGAGTGTTTGATGGGACAGTGTCGAGGGAGATTTACTCTGTATCTAACCCCCTGTACCTGCCCTGGGAGTGTTTGATGTGACAGTATAGAGGGTGCATTATTCTGTATCTAACCCCCTGAACCTGCCCTGGGAGTGTTTGATGGGACAGTGTAGAGGGAGCTTTACTCTGTATCTAACCCCGTGCTGTACCTGCCCTGGAAGTGTTTGATGGGGACAGTATAGAGGGAGCTTTACTCTGTATCTAACCCCGTGCTGTACATGCCCTGGGAGTGTTTGATGGGGACAGTGTAGAGGGAGCTTTACTCTGTATCTAACCCCCTGTACCTGCCCTGGGAGTGTTTGATGGGACAGTGTAGAGGGAGCTTTACTCTGTATCTAACCCCCTGAACCTGCCCTGGGAGTGTTTGATGGGACAGTGTAGAGGGAGTTTTACTCTGTATCTAACCTCCTGTACCTGCCCTGGGAGTGTTTGATGGGACAGTGCAGAGGGAGCTTTACTCTGTATCTAACCCCGCGCTGTACCTGCCCTGGGAGTGTTTGATGGGGACAGTATAGAGGGAGCTTTACTCTGTATCTAACCCCCTGTACCTGCCCTGGGAGTGTTTGATGGGACAGTGTAGAGGGAGCTTTACTCTGTAACTAACCCCGTGCTGTACCTTCCCTGGGAGTGTTTGATGGGACAGTGTAGAGGGAGCTTTACTCTGTATCTAACCCCCCCGTACCTGCCCTGGGAGTGTTTGATGGGACAGTGTAGAGGGAGCTTTACTCTGTATCTAACCCTGTGCTGTACCTGCTTTGGGAGTGTTTGATGGGACAGTGTAGAGGGAGCTTTACTCTGTATCTAACCCCCTGTACCTGCCCTGGGAGTGTTTGATGGGACAGTGTAGAGGGAGCTTTACTCTGTAACTAACCCCGTGCTGTACCTGCCCTGGGAGTGTTTGATGGGACAGTGTAGAGAGAGCTTTACTCTGTATCTAACCCCCTGTACCTGCCCTGGGAGTGTTTGATGGGACAGTGTAGAGGGAGCTTTACTCTGTATCTAACCCCCTATACCTGCCCTGGGAGTGTTTGATGGGACAGTGTAGAGGGAGCTTTACTCTGTATCTAACCCCGTGCTGTACCAGCCCTGGGAGTGTTTGATGGGACAGTGTAGAGGAAGCTTTACTCTGTATCTAACCCCGTGCTGTACCTGCCCTGGGAGTGTTTGATGGGTAAGTGTAGAGGGAGCTTTACTCTGTATCTAACCCCCTGTACCTGCCCTGGGAGTGTTTGATGGGGACAGTGTTGAGGGAGCTTTACTCTGTATCTAACCCCGTGCTGTCCCTGCCCTGGGAGTGTTTGATGGGACAGTGTAGAGGGAGCTTTACTCTGTCCTAACCCCGTGCTGTACCTGCCCTGGGAGTGTTTGATGGGGACAGTGTAGAGGGAGCTTTACTCTGTATCTAACCCCCTGTACCTGCCATGGGAATGTTTGATGGAACAGTGTAGAGGGAGCTTTACTCTGTATCTAACCCCCTGTACGTGCTCTGGGAGTGTTTGATGGGACAGTGTAGAGGGAGCTTTACTCTGTATCTAACCCCACGCTGTACCTGCCCTGGGAGTGTTTGATGGGGACAGTATAGAGGGAGCTTTACTCTGTATCTAACCCCCAGTACCTGCCCTGGGAATGTTTGATGGGACAATGTAGAGGGATCTTTCCTCTATATCTAACCCCCTGTACCTGCCCTGGGAGTGTTTGATGGGACAGTGCAGAGGGAGTTTTACTTTGTATATAACTTCCCTGTACCTGCCCTGGGAGTATTTGACGAGACAGTGTAGAGGGCGCTTTACTCTGTATCTATCCCCGTGCTGTACCTGCCCTGGGAGTGTTTGATGGGACAGTGTAGAGGGAGCTTTACTCTGTATCTAATCCCCTGTACCTGCCCTGGGAGTGTTTGATGGGACAGTGTAGAGGGAGCTTTACTCTGCATCTAACCCCGTGCTGTACCTGCCCTGGGAGTGTTTGATGGGACAGTGTAGAGGGTGCATTATTCTGTATCTAACCCCCTGAACCTGCCCTGGGAGTGTTTGATGGGACAGTATAGAGGGAGCTTTACTCTGTATCTAACCCCGTGCTGCCCCTGTCCTGGGAGTGTTTGATGGGACAGTGTAGAGGGAGCTTTACTCTGTATCTAACCCCGTGCTGTACCTGCCCTGGGAGTGTTTGATGGGACAGTGTCGAGGGAGATTTACTCTGTATCTAACCCCCTGTACCTGCCCTGGGAGTGTTTGATGTGACAGTGTAGAGGGTGCATTATTCTGTATCTAACCCCCTGAACCTGCCCTGGGAGTGTTTGATGGGACAGTGTAGAGGGAGCTTTACTCTGTATCTAACCCCGTGCTGTACCTGCCCTGCAAGTGTTTGATGGGGACAGTATAGAGGGAGCTTTACTCTGTATCTAACCCCCTGTAGCTGCCCTGGGAGTGTTTGATGGGACAGTGTAGAGGGAGCTTTACTCTGTATCTAACCCCGTGCTGTCACTGCCCTGGGAGTGTTTGATGGGACAGTGTAGAGGGAGCTTTACTCTGTATCTAACCCCGTGCTGTACCTGCCCTGGGAGTGTTTGATGGGGGCAGTGTAGAGGGAGCTTTACTCTGTATCTAACCCCCTGTACCTGCCCTGGGAATGTTTGATGGGACAGTGTAGAGGGAGCTTTCCTCTGTATCTAACCCCCTGAACCTGCCCTGGGAGTGTTTGATGGCAGTGTAGAGGGAGTTTTACTCTGTATCTAACCCCCTGTACCTGCCCTGGGAGTGTTTGATGGGACAGTGTAGAGAGAGTTTTACTTTGTATATAACCTCCCTGTACCTGCCCTGGGAGTATTTGACGGGACAGTGTAGAGGGAGCTTTACTCTGTATCTAACCCCGTGCTGTAACTGCCCTGGGAGTGTTTGATGGGACAGTGTAGAGGGAGCTTTACTCTGTATCTAACCCCCTGTACCTGCCCTGGGAGTGTTTCATGGGACAGTGTAGAGGGAGCTTTACACTGTATCTAACCCCCTGTACCTGCCCTGGGAGTGTTTGATGGGACAGTGTAGAGGGAGCTTTACTCTGTATCTAACCCCCTGTACCTGCTCTGGGAATGTGTGATGGGACAGTGTAGAGGGAGCTTTACTCTGTATCTAACCCCCTATACCTGCCCTGGGAGTGTTTGATGGGACAGTATAGAGGGAGCTTTACTCTGTATCTAACCCGTGCTGTACCTGCCCTGGGAGTGTTTGATGGGACAGTGTAGAGGGAGCTTTATTCTGTATCTAACCCCCTGTACCTGCCCTGGGAGTGTTTGATGGGACAGTGTAGAGGGAGCTTTATTCTGTATCTAATCCCCTGTACCTGGCCTGGGAGTGTTTGATGGGACAGTGTAGAGGGAGCTTTACTCTGTATCTAATCCCGTGCTGTCCCTGCCCTGGGAGTGTTTGATGGGACAGTGTAGAAGGAGCTTTACCCTGTATCTAACCCCGTGCTATACCTGCCCTGAGAGTGTTTGATGGGGACAGTG
>NW_027252571.1:429656-479656 GCF_044704955.1 Pristiophorus japonicus | reverse complement strand
CATAGAAAATAGGTGCAGGAGTTGGCCATTCGGCCCTTCGAGCCTGCACCACCATTCAGTCAGATCATGGCTGATCATTCTCTCAGTACCCCTTTCCTGCTTTCTCTCCATATCCCTTGATCCCTTTAGCCGTAAGGACCATATCTAACTCCCTCTGGAATATATCCAATGAACTGGCCTCAACAACTCTCTGCGGCAGGGAATTCCACAGGTTCACAACTCTCTGAGTGAAGAAGTTTCTCCTCATCTCGGTCCTAAATGGCTTACCCCCTTATCCTTAGACTGTGACCCCTGGTTCTGGACTTCCCCAACATCGGGAACATTCTTCCTGCATCTAACCTGTCCAATCCCGTCAGAATTTTATATGTTTATATGAGATCCCCTCTCATCCTTCTAAACTCCAGTGAATAAAGGCCCAGTCGATCCAGTCTCTCCTCATATGTCAGTCCTGCCATCCCGGGAATCAGTCTGGTGAACCTTCGCTGCACTCCCTCAATAGCAAGAATGTCCTTCCTCAGATTAGGAGACCAAAACTGAACACAATATTCCAGGTGAGGCCTCACCAAGACCCTGTACAACTGCAGTAAGACCTCCCTGCTCCTATACTCAAATCCCCTCGCTCTGAAGGCCAACATGCCATTTCTTCACCGCCTGCTGTACCTGCATGCCAACTTTCAGTGACTGATGTACCATGACACCCAGGTCTCGTTGCACCTCCCCTTTTAATAATCTGTCACTATTCAGATAATAATCTGCCTTCCTGTTTTTACCACCAAAGTGGATAACCTCACATTTATCCACATTATACTGTATCTGCCATGCATTTGCCCACTCACCTAACCTGTCCAAGTCACCCTGCAGCCTCTTAGCATCCTCCTCGCAGCTCACACTGCTACCCAGCTTAGTGTCATCTGCAAACTTGGAGATATTACATTCAATTACTTCATCTAAATCATTAATGTATATTGTAAATAGCTGGGGTCCCAGCACTGAACCCTGCGGCACTCCACTAGTCACTGCCTGCCATTCTGAAAAGGACCCGTTTATTCCGACTCTCTGCTTCCTGTCTGCCAACCAGTTCTCTATCCACGTCAGTACATTACCCCCAATACCATGTGCTTTGATTTTGCACACCAATCTCTTGTGTGGGACCTTGTCAAAAATCTTTTGAAAGTCCAAATACATCACATCCATTGGTTCTCCCGTCCACTCTACTCGTTACATCCTCAAAAATGTCTAGAAGATTTGCCAGGAATGATTTCCCTTTCACAAATCCATGCTGACTTGGACCGATCCTGTCACTGCTTTCCAAATGCGCTGCTATTTCATCTTTAATAATTGATTCCAGCATTTTCCCCACGACTGATGTCAGGCTGACCGGTCTATAATTACCCGCTTTCTCTCTCCCTCCTTTGTTAAAAAGTGGTGTTACATTAGCTACCCTCCAGTCCATAGGAACTGATCCAGAGTCCATGGAATGTTGGAAAATGACCACCAATGCATCCACTATTTCTTGGGCCACTTCCTTAAGTACTCTGGGATGCAGACTATCAGGCCCTGGGGATCTATCGGCCTTCAGCCCCTTCAATTTCCCTCACACCATTTCCTGACTAATAAGGATGTCCCTCAGTTCCCCCTTCTCGCTAGACCCTCGGTCCCCTAGTATTTTCGGGAGGTTATTCGTGTCTTCCTCAGTGAAGACAGAACCAAAGTATTTGTTCAATTGGTCTGCCATGAACTCGTGGAGGCAGGTCATCCTTGTTCCAGGGACCGCCTATGATGATGCTGTATCGTAAGTAAACTGAGCCACGTTACATTATGGTCAGGTGTGTAATTACCTTTCTTGCTGACACCCTCCCCTGGTCCACAACTTGATATCTTCGTACATCTCTGACATTTGTTGTTGAGATGACTGGAACAGTAGTAGTCAGATTTGCAACGGCATCGAGTATTTGTAGTCTTTGTGCAAGATGCGACCATCTCAAGATTACTGCCTGTTAAAAAGTAGGGGTGTAACGTATTATCTTCATGAACTCGATTATTGTAATTAAGAGCGAGTTTGTTTCTATCACCGACGATGTCTCCGCAAGATCCTGCAAATCCCCCGGGAGGACAGACGCACCAACGTTAGCGTCCTCGACCAGGCCCAACATCCCCAGCATCGAAGCACTGACCACACTCGACCAGCTCCGCTGGGCAGGGCCACATCGTCCGCACGCCCCCGGCACGAGACTCCCAAAGTGAGCGCTCGACTCGGAACTCCTTCACGGCAAGCGAGCCAAAGGTGGGCAGAGGAAACGTTACAAGGGACATCCCCTCCCTGATAAAGTGCAACATCCCCACCGACACCTGGGAGTCCCTGGCCCAAAGGCCAGTCCGCCCCTAAGTGGAGGAAGTGCATCCGGGAGGGCGCTGAGCACCTCGAGTCTCGTCGCCGAGAGCGTGCAGAAAGCAAGCGCAGGCAGCGGAAGGAGCGTGCGGCAAACCAGTCCCACCCACCCCTTCCCTCAACCACTGTCTGTCCCACCTGTGACAGGGACTGTGGCTCTCGTATTGGACGGTTCAGTCACCTGAGAACTCACTGTTAGAGTGGAAGCAAGTCTTCCTCGATTTCAAGGGACGGCCTATGATGATGATGACGTTATTAGAAAAAGTTTAACAAGCACACGACACATTACCAATTCATCCACCAGGCTCACAACCACTTGCCCCATCATGGATACCCCGAACCCAACTGGCTGGGGTTTTATTGAGTCTTGTGAATGTCACGTGACTGGCTCAGCCACTCCCAACTCAACAGCTCTACAACTATTTTCAAAATAACTTTAAATCGAGTGCCCCCATTTTATTTAACGGCACGAGAGCATGGATAGAGGATTGGCTAACTAACAGAAAACAGAGAATTGGGATAAATGGGTCATTTTCCGGTTGGCAACCAGTAACTAGTGGGATGCCGCAGGGATCAGTGCTGGGACCCCAACTATTTACAATATATATTAATGACTTGGAAGAAGGGACTGAGTGTAACGTAGCCAAGTTTGCTGACGATACAAAGATGGGAGAAAAGTAATGTGTGAGGAGGACACAAAAAATCTGCAAAGGGACATAGACAGGCTAAGTGAGTATGCAAAAATTTGGCAGATGGAGTATAATGTGGGAAAATGTGAGGTTATCCACTTTGGTAGGAAAAATAAAAAAGCACGTTATTATTTAAATGGGGAGAGAGTACAAAGTGCCGCAGTACAGCGGGACCTGGGGGTACTTGTGCATGAAACACAAAAGGATAGTATGCAGGTACAGCAAGTGATCAGGAAGGCCAATGGTATCTTGGCCTTTATTGCAAAGGGGATGGAGTATAAAAGCAGGGAAGTCTTGCTCCAGTTATACAGGGTATTGGTGAGGCCACACCTGGAGTACTGCGTGCAGTTTTGATCTCCGTATTTAAGGAAGGATATATTTGCTTTGGAGGCAGTTCAGAGAAGGTTCACTCGGTTGATTCCGGGGATGAGGGGTTAACTTATGAGGAAAGGTTGAGGAGGTTGGGCCTCTACTCATTGGAATTCAGAAGAATGAGAGGTGATCTTATCGAAACGTATAAGATTACGAGGGGGCTCGACAAGGTGGATGCAGAGAGGATGTTTCCACTGATGGGGGAGACTAGAACTAGGGGGCATGGTCTTAGAATAAGGGGCCGCCCATTTAAAACTGAGATGAGGAGGAATTTCTTCTCTCAGAGGGTTGTAAATCTGTGGAATTCGCTGCCTCAGAGAGCAGTGGAAGCCGGGACATTGAATATATTTAAGGCGGAGATAGACAGATTTTTGAGCGATAAGGGAGTGAAGGGTTATGGGGAGCGGGCGGGAAAATGGAGCTGAGTCCATGATCGGATCAGCCATGATCTTATTAAATGGCGGAGCAGGCTCGAGGGGCCGAATGGCCGACTCCTGCTCCTATTTCTTATGTTCTATGCCCCATCATGCATCCCCTCACCCACAACTGGCTGGGGTTTTATTGAGTGTTGTGAACATCACATGACTGGCTAAGTGCCTCCCATCTCAACAACACTGCAACTATTTTACATAAACAGAGAAAGCCAAAAGTCCTCCTTATTAAAGGGACATGAGAACACACAAACGAACAAATATAACTTGAAACTTAGCACATCAAATTAAAATTCTGTTCCCGGGGGATGATATTAGCTGAGCTGCCCTTTCAGACATTAGAACCATTTCTGCACGGTTAATTGAGGAAAGTATTGCAAACCTGGTTCACAGAAATCACACCGAATGCAGTTGTTCATATAATTCAAAAAGTCCATAAATTCGTCTGGTTTACAGGGTAGGCATTGAGTCTGTTGCCTCTGGTTACAGTGCTCTTTTTTGTAGTGCCCTATGAAGAGAGGGACAAGGGTCCATTAATTGCATTCGCAGTCATCTCGTACACCGGCAGAGTCAATTCACATTGTGTACACCACAAACAATCGTCCACACAACTGTCGCATCAAACACTCCCAGGGCAGGTACAGGGGGTTAGATACAGAGTAAAGCTCCCTCTACACTGTCGCATCAAACACTCCCAGGGCAGGTACAGGGGGTTAGATATACAGTAAAGCTCCCTCCACACTGTACGATCAAACACTCCCAGGGCAGGTACAGCATCGGGTTAGATACAGAGTAAAGCTCCCTCGACACTGTCCCATCAAACACTCCCAGGCCAGGTACAGCACGGGGTTAGATACAGAGTAAAGCTCCCTCTACACTGTCCCATCAAACACTCCCAGGGCAGGTACAGGGGGTTAGATACAGAGTAAAGCTCCCTCTACACTGTCCCATCAAACACTCCCAGGGCAGGTACAGGGGGTTAGATACAGAGTAAAGCTCCCTCTACGCTGTCCCATCAAACACTCCCAGGGCAGGTACAGGGGGTTAGATACAGAGTAAAGCTCCCTCTACGCTGTCCCATCAAACACTCCCAGGGCAGGTACAGCACGGGGTTAGATACAGAGTAAAGCTCACTCGACACTGTCCCATCAAACACTCCCAGGGCAGGTACAGGGGGTTAGGCACAGAGTAAAGCTCCCTCTACACTGTCCCATCAAACACTCCCAGGCCAGGTACAGCACGGGGTTAGATACAGAGTAAAGCTCACTCGACACTGTCCCATCAAACACTCCCAGGGCAGATACAGGGGGTTAGATACAGAGTAAAGCTCCCTCTACACTGTCCCATCAAACACTCCCAGGGCAGGTACAGCACGGGGAGTGTCAGCCTAGATTTTATTTTGTGCTCAAGTCTCTGGAGTGGGACTTGAACCCACAACCTTCTGACTCAGAGGCGAGGGTGCTACCCACTGAGTCTCGGCTGACACTAGCCAAGACATCTTCTCTACGTTTACCCTGTCGACTCCATTTCATAATTTTAAAGGCCTCTATCAGGTCGGTCCTCAGCCTTTTCTTTGGTAGAGAAAAGAGCGCCGGCTGTTCAGTCTTTTCTGATCGCGGCACTCGCTCAGAACTGTACAGCCCTGTAGGTTACGGCACTTCAAGGTGCACTGCCTGCCAAATGTGGGGAGGGTTTCTGCCTCTACCACCCTTTCAGGCCGTGAGTTCCAGACCCTGCCCCAGACCCCCAGCACCCTCTCCCCTCAAATCCCCTCTTAAATATATTCAATGTCCTGGCTTCCACAGCTCTCTGAGGCAGCGAATTCCACAGATTTACAACCCTCTGAGAGAAGAAATTCCTCCTCATCTCAGTTTTAAATGGGCGGCCCCTTATTCTAAGATTATGCCCCCTAGTTCTCGTCTCCCCCATCAGTGGGAACATCCTCTCTGCATCCACCACATTCTCCCTGCATCTACCTTGTGCTGTAACCTTTGTGTAGGTGAAAGTGGGCATGCAGGTACAGCAGGCGGTGAAGAAGGCAAATGGCATGTTGGCCTTCGTAGCTCGGGGACTTGAGTACAGGAGCAGGGAGGTCTTACTGCAGTTGTACAGGGCCTTGGCGAGGCCACACCTGGAATATTGTGTTCAGTTTTGGTCTCCTAATCTGAGGAAGGACGTTCTTGCTATTGAGGGAGTGCAGCGAAGGTTCACCAGACTGATTCCCGGGATGGCAGGACTGACATATGTAGATAGACTGGATCGACTGGGCTTATATTCACTGGAATTTAGAAGAATGAGAGGGGATCTCATAGAAACATATAAAATTCTGACGGGACTCGACAGGTTAGATGCAGGAAGAATGTTCCCGATGTTGGGGAAGTCCAGAACCAGGGGTCACAGTCTAAGGATAAGGGGTAAGCCATTTAGGACCGAGATGAGGAGAAACTTCTTCACTCGGAGAATTGTGAACCTGTGGAATTCTCTACCGCAGGGAGTTGTTGGGGTCAGTTCGTTAGATATATTCCAGAGGGAGTTAGATATGGCCCTTACGGCTAAAGGGATCGAGGGGTATGGAGAGAAAGCAGGAAAGGGGTACTGAGGTGAATGATCAGCCATGATCTTATTGAATGGTGGTGCAGGCTCGAAGGGCCGAATGGCCTCCTCCTGCACCGATTTTCTATGTTTCTATGTTTCTATGATGAGTATGGATGCATGCATCTAGACAGATGTAGTGGCACACAGCGGAGCTCTGGTTACGTGTCAGGCTGCACGCCCACACAAGCTCATCTCTCAACATTTCCACTGTCCAGCAAACTTATGAAACGTTCACGTGGGGGGGGGTGGAGGAATGGAAAAGGAAGTGATACCTGCAACAGCTCTCAATGACATAACAGACAACAACACC
The DNA here is from genome assembly GCF_044704955.1 of Pristiophorus japonicus. Lineage (NCBI taxonomy): Eukaryota > Metazoa > Chordata > Chondrichthyes > Pristiophoridae > Pristiophorus > Pristiophorus japonicus. Next base: position 472,870 of record NW_027252571.1, on the reverse strand, counting down.
AAAACAACCAAATGCTTCCAGAACCGTCAAAAAAAAATCACGAGATACTCAATCACAGGCTTTCTGTTGATCCATTTACAGCACATAAGCATCCCTCTCACTCTCTTCCATGAGTTCGAGCACATCTGGGATTGAGACCACAGAGTCTGCGATGTCCCGGCCTTTCACTCCACAGGACTGAGAGGACATAGAAACATAAGAAATAGGAGCAGGAGTCGGCCATTCGGCCCCTCGAGCCTGCTCCGCCATTCAATACGCTCATGGCTGATCCGATCATGGACTCAGCTCCACTTCCCTGCCCGCTCCCCAGAACCCTTGACTCCCCTGTCGCTCAAAAATCTGTCTATCTCCGCCTTCAATATATTCAATGACCCAGCCTCCACAGCTCTCTGGGGCAGAGAATTTCACAGATTTACAACCCTCTGAGAGAAGAAATTCCTCCTCATCTCAGTTTTAAATGGGCGGCCCCTTATTCTAAGACCATGCCCCCTAGTTCTAGTCTCCCCCATCAGTGGGAACATCCTCTCTGCATCCACCTTGTCGAGCCCCCCTCATAATCTTATACGTTTCGATCAGATCACCTCTCATTCTTCTGAACTCCAATGAGTAGAGGCCCAACCTCCTCAACCTTTCCTCATGAGTCAACCCCCTCATCTCCGGAATCAACCGAGTGAACCTTCTCTGAACAGCCTTCAATGCAAGTTCCTTCAATACGGAGACCAAAACTGCACGCAGTATTCCAGGTGTGGCAGCGAATGTAATGCCTGTGTTTAAAAAAGGGGGCAGACAAAAGCCACGTAACTATAGGCTGGTTAGTTTAACATCTGTAGTGGGGAAAATGTTTGAAGCTATCATTAAGGAAGAAATAGCGGGACATCTCGATAGGAATAGTGCAATCAAGCAGACGCAACATGGATTCGTGAAGGGGAAATCATGTTGAACTAATTTACTGGAATTCATTGAGGATATAACGAGCATGGTGGATAGAGGTGTACCGATGGATGTGGTGTATTTAGATTTCCAAAAGGCATTCGATAAGGTGCCACACAAAAGGTTACTGCAGAAGATAAAGGTACGCGGAGTCAGAGGAAATGTATTAGCATGGATCGAGAATTAGCTGGCTAACAGAAAGCAGAGTGTCGGGATAAATGGGTCCTTTTCGGGTTAGAAATCGGTGGTTAGTGGTGTGCCACAGGGATCGGTGCTGGGACCATAACTGTTTACACTATACATAGATGACCTGGAAGAGGGGACAGAGTGTAGTGTAACAAAATTTGCAGATGACACAAAGATTAGTGGGAAAGCGGGTTGTGTAGAGGACACAGAGAGGCTGCAAAGAGATTTAGATAGGTTAAGCGAATGGGCTAAGGTTTGGCAGATGGAATACAATGTCGGAAAATGTGAGGTCATCCACCTTGGGAAAAAAAACAGTAAAAGGGAATATTATTTGAATGGGGAGAAATTACAACATGCTGCTGTGCAGAGGGACCTGGGGGTCCTTGTGCATGAATCCCAAAAAGTTAGTTTGCAGGTGCAGCAGGGAATCAGGAAGGCGAATGGAATGTTGGCCTTCATTGCGAGAGGGATGGAGTACAAAAGCAGGGAGGTCCTGCTGCAACTGTACAGGGTATTGGTGAGGCCGCACCTGGAGTACTGCGTGCAGTTTTGGTCACCTTACTTAAGGAAGGATATACTGGCTTTGGAGGGGGTACAGAGATGAGGGGGTTACCTTATGATGATAGATTGAGTAGACTGGGTCTTTACTCGTTGGAGTTCAGAAGGATGACGGGTGATCTTATAGAAACATTTAAAATCATGAAAGGGATAGACAAGATAGAGGCAGAGAGGTTGTTTCCACTGGTCGGGGAGACTAGAACTAGGGGGCACAGCCTCAAAATACGGGGGAGCCAATTTAAAACCGAGTTGAGAAGGAATTTCTTCTCCCAGAGGGTTGTGAATCTGTGGAATTCTCTGCCCAGGGAAGCAGTTGAGGCCGAGCTCATTGAATGTATTCAAGTCACAGATCGATAGATTTTTAACCAATAAGGGAATTAAGGGTTACGGGGAGCGGGCGGGTAAGTGGAGCTGAGTCCACGGCCAGATCAGCCATGATCTTGTTGAATGGCGGAGCAGGCTCGAGGGGCTAGATGGCCTACTCCTGTTCCTAATTCTTATGTTCTTATGTTCTTATGTTCTGTATAACTGTAGCAAGACTTCCCTGCTTTTATACTCCATCCCCTTTGCAATAAAGGCCAAGATACCATTGGCCTTCCTGATCACTTGCTGTAACCTGCATACTAACCTTTTGTGTTTCATGCACAAGTACCCCCAGGTCCCGCTGTACTGCAGCACTTTGCAATCTCTCTCCATTTAAATTATAATTTGCTTTTCTATTTTTTCTGTCAAAGTGGATAACCTCACATTTTCCCACATTATTTGCCATCTGTCAAATTTTTGTCCACTCACTTAGCCTGTCTATATCCCTTTGCAGATTTTTTGGGGTCTTCTTGTGTTGACACAGGGACTTAAACGGACTGAAAAAGTCCCAAACCCTTCACAGGATCATAAACCTGGCAATTTTTGCCAGCAAGGCAGATAAGGAGATATCAGAGGCAGGTGAGCTAAAGCTCAGCCAAGGAGCTCGGTGTTAAGGAGCGTCTTAAAGGATGAGGGAGAGGTCGAGGGAGGGAATTCCAGAGATTAGGGCCTTGGCAGACAGTGCGGCGTTCCCTCAGTACTGCCACTCCGACAGTGCAGCACTCCCTCAGTCCCGCCCCTCCGACAGTGCGGTGCTCCCTCATTACTGCCTCTCCGACAGTACAGCACTCCCTCAGTACTGCCCCTCCGACAGTGCAGCACTCCCTCAGTCCCGCCCCTCCGACAGTGCGGTGCTCCCTCATTACTGCCTCTCCGACAGTACAGCACTCCCTCAGTACTGCCCCTCCGACAGTACAGCACTCCCTCAGTACTGCCCCTCCGACAGTGCAGCACTCCCTCAGTCCCGCCCCTCCGACAGTGCAGCACTCCCTCAGTCCCGCCCCTCCGACAGTGCGGTGCTCCCTCATTACTACCTCTCCGACAGTGCAGCACTCCCTCAGTACTGCCACTCCGACAGTGCAGCACTCCCTCAGTCCCGCCCCTCCGACAGTGCGGTTCTCCCTCATTACTGCCTCTCCGACAGTGCAGCACTCCCTCAGTATTGCCCCTCCGACAGTGTGGTGCTCCCTCAGTACCGCCACTCCGACAGTGCGGCGCTCCCTCAGTACTGCCCCTCCGACAGTGCGGCGCTCCCTCAGTACTGCCCCTCCGACAGTGCGGCGCTCCCTCAGTACTGCCCCTCCGACAGTGCAGGGCTCCCTCAGTACGGCCCCTCCGACAGTGCAGCACTCCCTCAGTACTGCCCCTCCGACAGTGCGGTGCTCCCTCATTACTGCCTCTCCGACAGTACGGCACTCCCTCAGTACTGCCCCTCCGACAGTGCGGTGCTCCCTCAGTACCGCCCCTCCGACAGTGCGGCGCTCCCTCAGTACTGCCCCTCCGACAGTGCAGCACTCCCTCAGTACTGCCCCTCCGACAGTGCGGTGCTCCCTCAGTACCGCCCCTCCGACAGTGTGGTGCTCCCTCAGTACTGCACCTCCAACAGTGCAACAACAACACTGACATATTTTTATATATCGCCATTAACGTATTGAAACGTCCCAAGCCGCTTCACAGGAGTATTATGAGATAAAAAATTTGACCCCGAGCCCCATAAGGAGAAATTAGGGCAGGTGACCAAAAGCTGGATCAAAGAGTTCAGTTTTAAGGAGCGTCTCGAAGGAGGAGAGCGAGGTCGAGAGGCGGAGAGGTTTAGGGAGGGAGTTCCAGAGCTTGGGGCCCAGGCAACAGAAGGCACGGCCACCGATGGTGGAGCGATTATAATCAGGGATGGTCAGGAGGGCAGAGTTAGAGGAGCACAGATATCTCGGGGGGTTGTGGGGCTGGAGGAGGTTACAGAGATAAGGAGGGATGTAGGGGCTGGAGGAGGTTACAGAGATAGGGACGGATGTAGGGGCTGGAGGAGGTTACAGAGATAAGGAGGGATGTAGGGGCTGGAGGAGGTTACAGAGATAGGGACGGATGTAGGGGCTGGAGGAGGTTACAGAGATAAGGAGGGATGTAGGGGCTGGAGGAGGTTACAGAGATAGGGAGGGGTGTAGGGGCTGGAGGAGGTTACAGAGACAAGGGAGGGGTGTAGGGGCTGGAGGAGGTTACAGAGACAGGGAGGTGTGTAGGGGCTGGAGGAGGTTACCAAGATAGGGAGGGGTGTAGGGGCTGGAGTAGGTTACAGAGATAGGGAGGGATGTACGGGCTGGAGGAGGTTACAGAGTTAGGGATGAGCGTAGGGGCTGGAGGAGGTTACAGAGTTTGGGATGGAGCGAGGGCCATGGAGAGATTTGTAAACACGGATGAGAATTTTGAAATCGAGGCGTTACTTAACCGGGAGCCAATGTTGGTCAGCGAGCACAGGGGGTGATGGGTGAGCGGGACTCGGTGCGAGTTGGGACACGGGGGTGGGGGGCAGCCGAGTTTTGGACCACCTCTAGGTTATGTAAGGTGGAACGGGGGAGGCCGGCCAGGAGTGCGTTGGAATGGTCAAGCCTGGAGGGGAGAGAGGCACGGATGAGGGCTTCAGCAGCGGAAGAGCTGAGGCAGAGGCGGAGACGAGCGATGTTCCGGAGGTGGAACCAGGCGTTTTTAGTTATGCTGTGGATATGTGGTCGGGAAGCTCATTTCAGGGTCAAATATGACACCTAGTCTGCGAACAGTGTGGTTCCTTGGTCAGTGAAGGGGTCGTTCACTACTGGGCAAGCGGCGTATGTCGTTCTGAGTTACGAGCTCTCGAATAGATCTCAGACTCACGACCATCTGACTCAAACACGAGAATGAATTCCGACACCTCTTGGCTGGCACTTCATGTTCAGTCTTCAATTACTCATGTACCGCATCCTAAATGTGGCATTGATCAGCAGTGACACAGATTATCAAGGCCATAAAAAAAGCCAACAGATCACTCGGGTTCATTTCGAGAGCAATACAATTGAAAAGATTGTGTGAAATCTGTATGCAATCTTAGTTAGTCCACAATGGGAGCACCGTGCACAGTTCTGCTCTCCGTATACCTGGGTTAGACCACACTTGGAGCACTGTGCACAGTTCTGCTCACCGTATACCTGGGTTAGTCCACAATGGGAGCACCGTGCACAGTTCTGGTCTCCATATACCTGGGTTAGACCACACTTGGAGCACCGTGCACAGTTCTGCTCTCCGTATACCTGGGTTAGACCACACTGGGAGCACCGTGCACAGTTCTGCTCACCGTATACCTGAGTTAGTCCAAAATGGGAGCACCGTGCACAGTTCTGCTCTCCGTATACCTGGGTTAGACCACACTTGGAGCACTGTGCACAGTTCTGCTCTCCGTATACCTGGGTTAGACACACTTGGAGCACCGTGCACAGTTCTGCTCTCCGTATACCTGGGTTAGACCACACTGGGAGCACTGTGCACAGTTCTGGTCTCTATATACCTGGGTTAGTCCACAATGGGAGCACCGTGCACAGTTCTGCTCTCCGTATACCTGGGTTAGTCCACAATGGGAGCACCGTGCACAGTTCTGCTCTCCGTATACCTGGGTTAGACCACACTTGGAGCACCGTGCACAGTTCTGGTCTCCGTATACCTGGGTTAGTCCACAATGGGAGCACCGTGCACAGTTCTGCTCTCCGTATACCTGGGTTAGACCACACTGGGAGCACCGTGCACAGTTCTGCTCTCCGTATACCTGGGTTAGACCACACTGGGAGCACTGTGCACAGTTCTGGTCTCCGTATACCTGGGTTAGACCACACTTGGAGCACCGTGCACAGTTCTGCTCTCCATATACCTGGGTTAGACCACACTTGGAGCACCGTGCACAGTTCTGCTCTCCGTATACCTGGGTTTGACCACACTTGGAGCACCGTGCACAGTTCTGCTCTCCGTATACCTGGGTTAGACCACACTGGGAGCACTGTGCACAGTTCTGCTCTCCGTATACCTGGGTTAGTCCACAATGGGAGCACCGTGCACAGTTCTGCTCTTCACATTATAAAAAGGATATCGAAACACTGGACAAGGTGCAAAAAAGATTTACAAGGGTGTTAGCAAAACTGAAAGGTTATAACTGTCAGGAAAGGCCAAACACCTTGTTGCTTTTTACCACAGAAAAGAGAATGCTGATCGGTGAACTGGTGGAGGTATTTACATTTATGAAAGGGTTCAACAGGGTAGCTGTCCAGAAGACATTTTCACTTGTGGGGGCGATCAGAACTAGGAGCCATGAATAGCCGGCCCCACATGTCCATCCCCATTGCACACATTCCCAATGGACCCAACCCTTTCCCATTCACTCCCACTGTACACATTCCCAATGGACCCAACCCCTTCCCATTCACTCCCACTGTACACATTCCCAATGGACCCAAACCCCTTTCCATTCACTCCCACTGTACACAATCCCAATGGACCCAAACCCCTTCCCATTCACTCCCACTGTACACAGTCCCAATGGACCCAACCCCTTTCCATTCACTCCCACTGTGCACAATCCCAATGGACCCAAACCCCTTCCCATTCACTCCCACTGTACACAATCCCAATGGACCCAAACCCCTTCCCATTCACTCCCACTGTGCACAATCCCAAAAGACCCAAACCCCTTCCCATTCACTCCCACTGTACACAATTCCAATGGACCCAAACCCCTTCCCATTCACTTCCACTGTACACAATCCCAATGGACCCAAACCCCTTCCCATTCACTCCCACTGTACACAATCCCAATGGACCCAAACCCCTTCCCATTCAATCCCACTGTACACAATCCCAAAGGACCCAAACCCCTTCCCATTCACTCCCACTGTACACAATCCCAAAGGACCCAAACCCCTTCCCATTCACTCCCACTGTACACAATCCCAATGGACCCAAACCCCTTCCCATTCACTCCCACTGTACACAATCCCAATGGACCCAAACCCCTTCCCATTCACTCCCACTGTACACAATCCCAATGGACCCAACGCCCTTCTCACAGCTGCCCCACCGCCCAGAGCTCCAGCTCTGTGGCTGCTCGACTAGGTGTTGCTGCACTGACTCACGCACACACACACGCACCGAGCTCGAGGTAGAAAGACGGACCCTGAACTTACCCCTCTGACACATGTTGCAGCAACGGTTGTCCTGGTGGTACTGATCTATCCGGCACGTCCCCATCTCGGTTTCGCGACTGCTCCTGGCACGCCAAACTGTAACTCGGGCCGAGTAGAGACAGCGAGGGAGAGTGAGAGAGAGAGATACACACACACACGATTCGCTGGGCCGACTGAGGGAATTTGCAGACACCCACTGTGGAAAAAAGTACGAGGCTTTCTGGAGGGTTTGCGAGAGCGAAAGAGCTGTCATCTCCTCGCACCAGGAAATGGAACGACCTGGTGGGCAGAAGGCCCAAAATAACAGGCCCTATGTTGATATCACACGAAAGGTTAAGTAACGGGGGAGGAGGTTCTGTGGTCTGTGAGAGTTTCCTTTATTGACATCGGTAGAAAACAGGGCAGGGGCCATGACTACACAATGTCTGCAACCTCAGTTGTCGTTTCCGACTAATTTATTTTCATGCACATAAATGAAAAACATGCAGGCAAGGTGGGGGGTGGGAGGGGATTTGAACCGAACGCCCACAGAAAATCTCATTACAACTTGAGTAACTGCGTCAGAAAAAAACCAGATAAGGTGTCCTTGCTAGCAAAAAAGGGGCTTTCCAGTGTATTGAATTTCAATGGACCCAAACCCCTTCTCATTCACTCCCACTGAACAAAATCCCAATGGGTCCAAAACCCTTCCCATTCACTCACACTCTACACAATCCCAATGGACCCAAACCCCTTCCCATTCACTCACACTGTACACAATTCCAATGGACCCAAACCCCTTCCCATTCACTCCCACTGTACACAATCCCAATGGACCCAAACCCCTTCCCATTCACTCCCACTGTGCACAATCCCAATGGACCCAAACCCCTTCCCATTCACTCCCACTGTACACAATCCCAATGGACCCAAACCCCTTCTCATTCACTCCCACTGTACACAATCCCAATGGACCCAAACCCCTTCCCATTCACTCCCACTGTACACAATCGCAATGGACCCAAGCCCCTTCCCATTCACTCCAACTGTACACAATCCCAATGGACACAAACCCCTTCCCATTCACTCACATTCTACACAATCCCAATAGAAACAAACCCTTCCCATTCACTCCCACTATACACAATCCCAATGGACCCAAACCCCTTCCCATTCACTCCCACTGTACACAATCACCATGGACCCAAACCCCTTCTCATTCACTCCCACTGCACACAATCCCAAAGGACCCAAACTCCTTCTCATTCACTCCCACTGTACGCAATCCCAATGGAACCAAATCCCTTCCCATTCACTCACATTCTACACAATCCCAATGGATCCAAACCCCTTCCCATTCACTCCCACAGTACACAATCCCAATGGACCCAAACCCCTTCCCATTCACTCCCACTGTACACAATCCCAATGGAACCAAACCCCTTCCCATTCACTCCCACTGCACACAATCCCAATGGACCCAAACCCCTTCCCATTCACTCCCAAAGTACACAATCCCAATGGACCCAACCCCCTTCCCATTCACTCCCACTGTACACAAGCCCAATGGACTCAAACGCCTCCCCATTCAATCACACTCTACACAATCCCAATGGACCGAAACCCTTTCCCATTCACTCCAACTGTACACAATCCCAATGGACCCAAACCCCTTCTCATTCACTCCCACTGTGCACAATCCTAACGGACCCAAACCCCTTCCCATTCACTCCCACTGTACACAATCCCAATAGACCCAAACCCCTTCCCATTCACTCCCATTGTGCACAATCCCAATGGACCCAAACCCCTTCCCATTCACACCCACTGTACACAATCCCAATGGACCCAAACCCTTTCCCATTCACTCCCATTGTACACAATCCCAATGGACCCAAACCCCTTCCCATTCACTCCCACTGTACACAATCCCAATGGACCCAAACCCCTTCCCATTCACTCCCACTGTACACAATCCCAATGGACCCAGACCCCTTCCCATTCACTCCCGCTGTACACAATCCCAATGGACCCAAACCACTTCTCATTCACTCCCACTGTGCACAATCCTAACGGACCCAGACCCCTTCCCGTTCACTCCCATTGGACACAATCCCAATGGACCTAAACCCCTTGCTATTCACTCCCATTGTACACATTCCCAAAGGACCCAAACCCCTTCCCATTCACTCCCATTGTACACCATCCAAATGGACCCAAACCCCTTCCCATTCACTCCCACTGAACACAATCCCAATGGACCCAAACCCCTTCCCAGTCACTCCCACTGTACACAATCCCAATAGAACCAAACCCCTTCCCATTCACTCCCACTGTACACAAGCCCAATGGACTCAAACGCCTTCCCATTCAATCACACTCTACACAATCCCAATGGACCGAAACCCCTTCCCATTCACTCCAACTGTACACAATCCCAATGGACCCAAACCCCTTCCCATTCACTCCCACTGTACACAATCCCAATGGACCCAACCCCTTCCCATTCACTCCCACTGCACACAATCCCAATGGACCCAAACCACTTCTCATTCACTCCCACTGTGCACAATCCCAATGGACCCAAACCCCTTCCCATTCACTCCCACTGAACGCCATCCCAATGGACCCAAACCCCTTCCCATTCAGTCCCACTGTACACAATCCCAATGGACCCAAACCCCTTCCCATTCACTCACATTCTACATAATCCCAATGGACCCAAACCGCTTCCCATTCACTCCTACTGAACACAATCCCAATGGACCCAAACCCCTTCCCATTCACTCCCACTGTACACAATCCCAATGGACCCAAACCCCTTCCCATTCACTCACATTCTACACAATCCCAATGGACCCAAACCCCTTCCCATTTACTCCCACTGTACACAATCCCAATGGACCCAAAACCCTTCCCATACCCTCCCACTGTACACAATCCCAATGGACCCAAACCCTTTCCCATTCAATCACACTCGACACAATCCCAATGGACCCAAACCTCTTCCCATTGACTCCCACTGTACACAATCCCAATGGACCCAAACCCCTTGCCATTCACTCCCATTACACACAATCCCAATGGACTCAAACCCCTTCCCATTCACTCCCATTGTACACAATCCCAATGGAACCAAATCACTTCCCATTCACTCCCACTGTACACAATCCCAATGGACCCAAACCACTTCCCATTCAGTCCCACTGTACACAATCCCAATGGACCCAAACCACTTCCCATTCACTCCCACTCTACACAATCCCCATGGAGCCAAACCCCTTCCCATTCACTCCCGCTGTACACAATCCCAATGGACCCAAACCCCTTCCCATTCACTCCCACTGTGCACAATCCCTATGGACCCAAACCTCTTCCCATTCACTCCCACTGTTCACAATCCCAATGGACCCAAACCCCTTCCCATTCACTCCCACTGTACACAATCCCAATGGACCCAAACCCCTTCCCATTCACTCCCACTGTGCACAATCCCTATGGACCCAAACCTCTTCCCATTCACTCCCACTGTTCACAATCCCAATGGACCCAAACCCCTTCCCATTCACTCCCACTGTACACAATCCCAATGGACCCAAACCCCTTCCCATTCACACCCACTGCACACAATCCCAATGGACCCAAACCCCTTCCCATTCACTCCCACTGTACAAAATCCCAATGGACCCAAACCCCTTCCCATTCACTCCCACTGTGCACAATCCCTATGGACCCAAACCTCTTCCCATTCACTCCCATTTTACACCATCCAAATGGACCCAAACCCCTTTCCATTCACTCCCACTGAACACAATCCCAATGGACCCAAACCCCTTCCCAGTCACTCCCACTGTACACAATCCCAATAGAACCAAACCCCTTCCCATTCACTCCCACTGTACACAATCCCCATGGACCCAAACCCCTTCCCATTCACTCCCACTGAACACAATCCCAATGGACCCAAACCCCTTCCCAGTCACTCCCACTCTACACAATCCCAATGGACCGAAACCCCTTCCCATTCACTCCAACTGTACACAATCCCAATGGACCCAAACCCCTTCCCATTCCCTCCCACTGTACACAATCCCAATGGACCCAAACCCCTTCCCATTCACTCCCACTGCACACAATCCCAATGGACCCAAACCACTTCTCATTCACTCCCACTGTGCACAATCCTAACGGACGCAAACCCCTTCCCGTTCACTCCCATTGGACACAATCCCAATGGACCCATACTCCTTCCCATTCACACCCACTGTACACAATCCCAATGGACCCAAACCTCTTCCCATTCACGCCCACTGTATGCAATCCCAATGGACCCAAACCCCTTCCCATTCACTCCCACTGAACGCCATCCCAATGGACCCAAACCCCTTCCCATTCAGTCCCACTGTACACAATCCCAATGGACCCAAACCCCGTCCCATTCACTCACATTCTACACAATCCCAATGGACCCAAACCCCTTCGCATTTACTCCTACTGAACACAATCCCAGTGGACCCAAACCCCTTCCCATTCACTCCCACTGTACACAATCCCAATGGACCCAAACCCCTTCCCATTCACTCCCATTCGACACAATCCCAATGGACCCAAACCCCTTCCCATTTACTCCCACTGTACACAATCCCAATGGACCCAAACCCCTTCCCATACCCTCCCACTGTACACAATCCCAATGGACCCAAACCCTTTCCCATTCACTCCCATTGCACACAATCCCAATGGACCCAAACCCCTTCCCATTCACTCCCAGTGTACACAATCCCAATGGACCCAACCCCCTTCCCATTCACTCCCACTGTACACAATACCAATGGACTCAAACCCCTTCCCATTCAATCACACTCGACACAATCCCAATGGACCCAAACCTCTTCCCATTGACTCCCACTGTACACAATCCCAATGGACCCAAACCCCTTGCCATTCACTCCCATTACACACAATCCCAATGGACTCAAACCCCTTCCCATTCACTCCCATTGTACATAATCCCAATGGAACCAAATCTCTTCCCATTCACTCCCACTGTACACAATCCCAATGGACCCAAACCGCTTCCCATTCAGTCCCACTGTACACAATCCCAATGGACCCAAACCCCTTCCCATTTACTCCCACTCTACACAATCCCCATGGAGCCAAACCCCTTCCCATTCACTCCCGCTGTACACAATCCCAATGGACCCAAACCCCTTCCCATTCACTCCCACTGTGCACAATCCCTATGGACCCAAACCTCTTCCCATTCACTCCCACTGTACACAATCCCAATGGACCCAAACCCCTTCCCATTCACTCCCACTGTACACAATCCCAATGGACCCAAACCCCTTCCCATTCACACCCACTGCACACAATCCCAATGGACCCAGACCCCTTCCCATTCACTCCCACTGTACACAATCCCAATGGACCCAAACCCCTTCCCATTCACTCCCACTGTACAAATTCCCAATGGACCCAAACCCCTTCCCATTCACTCCCACTGTACACAGTCCCAATCGAACCAAACCCCTTCCCATTCACTCCCACTATGCACAATCCCAATGGACCCAAACCCCTTCCCATTCACTCCCACTGTACACAATCCCCATGGACGCAAACCCCTTCCCATTCACTCCCACTGTACGCATTCCCAATGGACCCAAACCCCTTCCCATTCACTCCCACTGTACACAATCCCAATGGACCCAAACCCCTTCCCATTCACTCACAGTCTACACAATCCCAATAGAAACAAATCCCTTCCCATTCACTCCCACGATACACAATCCCAATGGACCCAAACCCCTTCCCATTCACTCCCACTGTAAACAATCCCCATGGAACCAAACCCCTTCCCCTTCACTCACACTGTACACAATTCCAATGGACCCAAACCCCTTCCCATTCACTCCCACTGTACACAATCCTAATGGACCCAAACTCCTTCCCATTCACTCCCACTGTGCACAATCCCAATGGACCCAAACCCCTTCCCATTCACTCCCACTGTACACAATCCCAATGGACCCAAACCCCTTCTCATTCACTCCCACTGTACACAATCCCAATGGACCCAAACCCCTTCCCATTCACTCCCACTGTACACAATCGCAATGGACCCAAGCCCCTTCCCATTCACTCCAACTGTACACAATCCCAATGGACACAAACCCCTTCCCATTCACTCACATTCTACACAATCCCAATAGAAACAAACCCTTCCCATTCACTCCCACTATACACAATCCCAATGGACCCAAACCCCTTCCCATTCACTCCCACTGTACACAATCCCCATGGACCCAAACCCCTTCTCATTCACTCCCACTGCACACAATCCCAAAGGACCCAAACTCCTTCTCATTCACTCCCACTGTACGCAATCCCAATGGAACCAAATCCCTTCCCATTCACTCCCACTGTACACAATCCCAATGGACCCAAACCCCTTCCCATTCACTCACATTCTACACAATCCCAATGGATCCAAACCCCTTCCCATTCACTCCCACAGTACACAATCCCAATGGACCCAAACCCCTTCCCATTCACTCCCACTGTACACAATCCCAATGGAACCAAACCCCTTCCCATTCACTCCCACTGCACACAATCCCAATGGACCCAAACCCCTTCCCATTCACTCCCACTGCACACAATCCCAATGGACCCAACCCCCTTCCCATTCACTCCCACTGTACACAAGCCCAATGGACTCAAACGCCTTCCCATTCAATCACACTCTACACAATCCCAATGGACCGAAACCCTTTCCCATTCACTCCAACTGTACACAATCCCAATGGACCCAAACCCCTTCTCATTCACTCCCACTGTGCACAATCCTAACGGACCCAAACCCCTTCCCATTCACTCCCACTGTACACAATCCCAATGGACCCAAACCCCTTCCCATTCACTCCCATTGTGCACAATCCCAATGGACCCAAACCCCTTCCCATTCACACCCACTGCACACAATCCCAATGGACCCAAACTCTTTCCCATTCACTCCCATTGTACACAATCCCAATGGACCCAAACCCCTTCCCATTCACTCCCACTGTACACAATCCCAATGGACCCAAACCCCTTCCCATTCACTCCCACTGTACACAATCCCAATGGACCCAGACCCCTTCCCATTCACTCCCGCTGTACACAATCCCAATGGACCCAAACCACTTCTCATTCACTCCCACTGTGCACAATCCTAACGGAACCAGACCCCTTCCCGTTCACTCCCATTGGACACAATCCCAATGGACCTAAACCCCTTGCTATTCACTCCCATTGTACACATTCCCAAAGGACCCAAACCCCTTCCCATTCACTCCCATTGTACACCATCCAAATGGACCCAAACCCCTTCCCATTCACTCCCACTGAACACAATCCCAATGGACCCAAACCCCTTCCCAGTCACTCCCACTGTACACAATCCCAATAGAACCAAACCCCTTCCCATTCACTCCCACTGTACACAATCCCCATGGACCCAACCCCCTTCCCATTCACTCCCACTGTACACAAGCCCAATGGACTCAAACGCCTTCCCATTCAATCACACTCTACACAATCCCAATGGACCGAAACCCCTTCCCATTCACTCCAACTGTACACAATCCCAATGGACCCAAACCCCTTCCCATTCACTCCCACTGTACACAATCCCAATGGACCCAACCCCTTCCCATTCACTCCCACTGCACACAATCCCAATGGACCCAAACCACTTCTCATTCACTCCCACTGTGCACAATCCCAATGGACCCAAACCCCTTCCCATTCACTCCCACTGAACGCCATCCCAATGGACCCAAACCCCTTCCCATTCAGTCCCACTGTACACAATCCCAATGGACCCAAACCCCTTCCCATTCACTCACATTCTACATAATCCCAATGGACCCAAACCGCTTCCCATTCACTCCTACTGAACACAATCCCAATGGACCCAAACCCCTTCCCATTCACTCCCACTGTACACAATCCCAATGGACCCAAACCCCTTCCCATTCACTCACATTCTACACAATCCCAATGGACCCAAACCCCTTCCCATTTACTCCCACTGTACACAATCCCAATGGACCCAAAACCCTTCCCATACCCTCCCACTGTACACAATCCCAATGGACCCAAACCCTTTCCCATTCAATCACACTCGACACAATCCCAATGGACCCAAACCTCTTCCCATTGACTCCCACTGTACACAATCCCAATGGACCCAAACCCCTTGCCATTCACTCCCATTACACACAATCCCAATGGACTCAAACCCCTTCCCATTCACTCCCATTGTACACAATCCCAATGGAACCAAATCACTTCCCATTCACTCCCACTGTACACAATCCCAATGGACCCAAACCACTTCCCATTCAGTCCCACTGTACACAATCCCAATGGACCCAAACCACTTCCCATTCACTCCCACTCTACACAATCCCCATGGAGCCAAACCCCTTCCCATTCACTCCCGCTGTACACAATCCCAATGGACCCAAACCCCTTCCCATTCACTCCCACTGTGCACAATCCCTATGGACCCAAACCTCTTCCCATTCACTCCCACTGTTCACAATCCCAATGGACCCAAACCCCTTCCCATTCACTCCCACTGTACACAATCCCAATGGACCCAAACCCCTTCCCATTCACTCCCACTGTGCACAATCCCTATGGACCCAAACCTCTTCCCATTCACTCCCACTGTTCAGAATCCCAATGGACCCAAACCCCTTCCCATTCACTCCCACTGTACACAATCCCAATGGACCCAAACCCCTTCCCATTCACACCCACTGCACACAATCCCAATGGACCCAAACCCCTTCCCATTCACTCCCACTGTACACAATCCCAATGGACCCAAACCCCTTCCCATTCACTCCCACTGTACAAAGTCCCAATGGACCCAAACCCCTTCCCATTCACTCCCACTGTGCACAATCCCTATGGACCCAAACCTCTTCCCATTCACTCCCATTGTACACCATCCAAATGGACCCAAACCCCTTTCCATTCACTCCCACTGAACACAATCCCAATGGACCCAAACCCCTTCCCAGTCACTCCCACTGTACACAATCCCAATAGAACCAAACCCCTTCCCATTCACTCCCACTGTACACAATCCCCATGGACCCAAACCCCTTCCCATTCACTCCCACTGAACACAATCCCAATGGACCCAAACCCCTTCCCAGTCACTCCCACTCTACACAATCCCAATGGACCGAAACCCCTTCCCATTCACTCCAACTGTACACAATCCCAATGGACCCAAACCCCTTCCCATTCACTCCCACTGTACACAATCCCAATGGACCCAAACCCCTTCCCATTCACTCCCACTGCACACAATCCCAATGGACCCAAACCACTTCTCATTCACTCCCACTGTGCACAATCCTAACGGACGCAAACCCCTTCCCGTTCATTCCCATTGGACACAATCCCAATGGACCCATACTCCTTCCCATTCACACCCACTGTACACAATCCCAATGGACCCAAACCTCTTCCCATTCACGCCCACTGTATGCAATCCCAATGGACCCAAACCCCTTCCCATTCACTCCCACTGAACGCCATCCCAATGGACCCAAACCCCTTCCCATTCAGTCCCACTGTACACAATCCCAATGGACCCAAACCCCGTCCCATTCACTCACATTCTACACAATCCCAATGGACCCAAACCCCTTCGCATTTACTCCTACTGAACACAATCCCAGTGGACCCAAACCCCTTCCCATTCACTCCCACTGTACACAATCCCAATGGACCCAAACCCCTTCCCATTCACTCCCATTCGACACAATCCCAATGGACCCAAACCCCTTCCCATTTACTCCCACTGTACACAATCCCAATGGACCCAAACCCCTTCCCATACCCTCCCACTGTACACAATCCCAATGGACCCAAACCCTTTCCCATTCACTCCCATTGCACACAATCCCAATGGACCCAAACCCCTTCCCATTCACTCCCAGTGTACACAATCCCAATGGACCCAACCCCCTTCCCATTCACTCCCACTGTACACAATACCAATGGACTCAAACCCCTTCCCATTCAATCACACTCGACACAATCCCAATGGACCCAAACCTCTTCCCATTGACTCCCACTGTACACAATCCCAATGGACCCAAACCCCTTGCCATTCACTCCCATTACACACAATCCCAATGGACTCAAACCCCTTCCCATTCACTCCCATTGTACATAATCCCAATGGAACCAAATCTCTTCCCATTCACTCCCACTGTACACAATCCCAATGGACCCAAACCGCTTCCCATTCAGTCCCACTGTACACAATCCCAATGGACCCAAACCCCTTCCCATTTACTCCCACTCTACACAATCCCCATGGAGCCAAACCCCTTCCCATTCACTCCCGCTGTACACAATCCCAATGGACCCAAACCCCTTCCCATTCACTCCCACTGTGCACAATCCCTATGGACCCAAACCTCTTCCCATTCACTCCCACTGTACACAATCCCAATGGACCCAAACCCCTTCCCATTCACTCCCACTGTACACAATCCCAATGGACCCAAACCCCTTCCCATTCACACCCACTGCACACAATCCCAATGGACCCAAACCCCTTCCCATTCACTCCCACTGTACACAATCCCAATGGACCCAAACCCCTTCCCATTCACTCCCACTGTACAAATTCCCAATGGACCCAAACCCCTTCCCATTCACTCCCACTGTACACAGTCCCAATCGAACCAAACCCCTTCCCATTCACTCCCACTATGCACAATCCCAATGGACCCAAACCCCTTCCCATTCACTCCCACTGTACACAATCCCCATGGACGCAAACCCCTTCCCATTCACTCCCACTGTACGCATTCCCAATGGACCCAAACCCCTTCCCATTCACTCCCACTGTACACAATCCCAATGGACCCAAACCCCTTCCCATTCACTCACAGTCTACACAATCCCAATAGAAACAAATCCCTTCCCATTCACTCCCACGATACACAATCCCAATGGACCCAAACCCCTTCCCATTCACTCCCACTGTAAACAATCCCCATGGAACCAAACCCCTTCCCCTTCACTCCCACTGTATGCAATCCCAATGGAACCAAACTCCTTCCCATTAACTGCCACTGTACACAATCCCAATGGACCCAAACCCCTTCCCATTCACTCACATTCTACACAATCCCAATGGATCCAAACCCCTTCCCATTCACTCACACTGTACACAATCCCAATGGGCCCAAACCCCTTCCCATTCACTCCCACTGTACACAATCCCAATGGACCCAAACCCCTTCCCATTCACTCCCACTGCACACAATCCCAATGGACCCAAACCCCTTTCCATTCACTCCCAGTGTACACAATCCCAATGGACCCAACCCCTTTCCCATTCACTCCCACTGTACACAATCCCAATGGACTTAAACCTCTTCCCATTCAATCACACTCTACACAATCCCAATGGACCCAAACCGCTTCCCATTCACTCCCATTGTACACAATTCCAATGCACCCAAACCCCTTGCCATTCACTCCCACTGTACACAATCCCAATGGGCCCAAACCCTTACCATTCACTCCCACTGTACACAATCCCAATTGTCCCAAACCCCTTCCCATTCACACCCACTGTACACAATCCCAATGGATCCAAACCCCTTCCCAGTCACTCCCACTGTACACAATCCCAATGGACCCAAACCCCTTCCCATTCACTCCCACTGTACACAATCCCAATGGACCCAAACCCCTTCCCATTCACTCCCACTGTACACAATCGCAATGGACCCAAACCCCTTCCCATTCACTCCCACTGTACACAATCCCAATGGACCCAAACCCCTTCCCATTCACTCCCACTGTACACAATCCCAATGGACCCAAACCCCTTCCCATTCACTCCCACTGTACACAATCCCAATTGTCCAAAACCCCTTCCCATTCACTCACATTCTACACAATTCCAATAGAAACAAATCCCTTCCCATTCACTCCCACTATACACAATCCCAATGGGCCCAAACCCTTCCCTTTCACTCCCACTGTACACAATCCCAATTGTCCAAAACCCCTTCCCATTCACTCACATTCTACACAATCCCAATGGACCCAAACCCCTTCCCATTCACTCCCACTGTACACAATCCCAATGGACCCAAACCCCTTCCCTCAGTACTGTCCCTCCGATAGTGCGGCGTTCCCTCAGTACTGCCCCCCCCGACAGTGCGGCACTCCCTCAGTACTGCCCCTCCGACAGTGCGGCACACCCTCAGTACTGCCCCCCCGACAGTGCGGCACTCCCTCAGTACTGCCCCTCCGACAGTGCAGCGTTCCCTCAGTACTGCCCCTCCGACAGTGCAGCACTCCCTCAGTGCTGTCCCTCCGATAGTGCGGCACTCCCTCAGTACTGTCCCTCCGACAGTGCAGCGCTCCCTCAGTACTGCCCCTCCGACAGTGCGGCACTCCCTCAGTACTGCCCCTCCAACAGTGCGGCACTCCCTCAGTACTGCCCCTCTGACAGTGCGGCACACCCTCAGTACTGCCCCCCCGACAGTGCGGCACTCCCTCAGTACTGCCCCTCCGACAGTGCGGCACTCCCTCAGTACTGTCCCTCCGACAGTGCAGCGCTCCCTCAGTACTGCCCCTCCGACAGTGCGGCACTCCCTCAGTACTGCCCCTCCGACACTGCAGCATTCCCTCAATACTTACCCTCCGACAGTGCGGCACTCCCTCAGTACTGCCCCTCTGTCAGTGCGGCACTCCCTCAGTACTGTTCCTCCGACAGCGCAGCATTCCCTCAATACTTACCCTCCGACAGTGCGGCGCTCCCTCAGTACCGCCCCTCCGACAGTGCAGCATTCCCTCAATACTTACCCTCCGTCTGTGTGGCACTCCCTCAGTACTGCCCCTCCGACAGCGCAGCATTCCCTCAATACTTACCCTCCGACAGTGCGGCACTCCCTCAGTACTGTCCCTCCGACAGTGCAGCACTCCCTCAGTACTGTCCCTCCGACAGTGCGGCACTCCCTCAGTACTGCCCCTCCGACAGCGCAGCATTCCCTCAATACTTACCCTCCGACAGTGCGGCACTCCCTCAGTACTGCCCCTCCGACAGCGCAGCATTCCCTCAATACTTACCCTCCGACAGTGCGGCACTCCCTCAGTACCGCCCCTCCGACAGTGCAGCAGTCCCTCAATACTTACCCTCCAACAGTGCGGCGCTCGCTCAGTACTGCCCCTCTGTCAGTTCAGAGACAGAGAGTGAGAGTGACTCCAACTGAGGCACGGCACTGGATGGCGCTGCCCGCTCACGGGCGAATGAATTGTCAGCTGTTCTGCAAAACAAAGAACCTCTCAAACTCTCTCTGTCAGCTGGCCGGGTTATCCGCCCACAAAAGTATCAGCTCGGCGATCCAGAAGACCCATCCTTGTCGCCACCCGTGATTCATTCTTGCCACCATCGCGAACAAGCACACGACGCAAGATGGCTCTTATCACAGAAGCCGCTCGTCATGTGACCTTGCCACATGATCCGACGTTGGTTCCATCAGCAGTTGCAGTACGGCAGCAGTAGTCCACTAGGGGGCGCGCCGTGGCAGACCAGCCATTGATTTCCCACTGGCTGTCTATTTGCTCTTGTTATCTCGGACGGAGAGGTCGATAAAGCTCTGGCGCAAAGGTGGTTGGCCCCTCGTTCCCAGGGCGTCTGATTGGATCTGGCACGGGCACATGTTGTTCCTGTTTTTGTGTGCAGAAAGATAATGTTTTCGCGACCGAAGTGGCTTCAACGTGATTGAGATGTCGCTCGGAGCAGGTCTGAGGTGAGTGATCGCAGCTGGAGGGGCGATCGGGGTCGGGGGTCATGGTGAGCGGGGGGAGCAGGGATCCCAGAAGCAGAGGGGGCCACCAACTTTTAATCGGAGCGCGCCCCCTCCCGTGGGAAACCAGACAGACTTCCTCTCTCGAATGGCCGGGGCGAAGACAACAGCTGAGAAAGGAGGGTCCCTCCGGCCCATCGGCGCTTTGCCAGCCCTCTGAAAGCAGACTTGCATTTATATAGCACCTGTCACGACCACCGGACGATCCCGTAGCACTCGCCAGCCGAGGAAGTGCCTTTGCTTGGAGTGCTGCCACTGTTGCATTGTGGGAAACGCGGCGGCCAATTCGCGCACGGCAAGCTCCCACAAACGGCAATGTGACCGTGACCAACATCGTCAGCTTTGTTGTGATGGCGATTGAGGGATAAATATCGGCCCCAGGACACTGGGCAGAACTCCCCCCCACCCCCCCGCTCTTCTTCCAAATAGTGGGCAAGGGATCTTGTACGTCCACCCGAGAGGGCAGACGGGGCCTCGGTTTAACGTCTCATCTGAAAGACGGCACCTCCGACAGTGCAGCACTCCCTCAGTACTGCCCCTCCGACAGTGCGGCGCTCCCTCAGTACTGCCCCTCCGACAGTGCGGCGCTCCCTCAGTACCGCCCCTCCGACAGTGCGGCGCTCCCTCAGTACCGCCCCTCCGACAGTGCGGCGCTCCCTCAGTACTGCCCCTCCGACAGTGCAACACTCCCTCAGTACTGCACCTCCGACAGTACGGGGCTCCCTCAGTACTGCCCCTCCGACAGTGGGGCACTCCCTCAGTACCACCCCTTCGTCAGTGCGGCACTCCGTCAGTACTGCCCCTCTGACAGTGCGGCACTCCCTCAGTACTGCAGCTCCGACAGTGCGGCGCTCCCTCAGTACTGCCCCTCCGACAGTGCAGCGCTCCCTCAGTACTGCCCCTCCGACAGTGCGGCGCTCCCTCAGTACTGCCCCTCCGACAGTGCAACACTCCCTCAGTACTGCACCTCCGACAGTACGGGGCTCCCTCAGTACCGCCCCTCTGACAGTGCGGCACTCCGTCAGTACTGCCCCTCTGATAGTGCGGCACTCCCTCAGTACTGCAGCTCCGACAGTGCGGCGCTTCTCAGTACTGCCCCTGCAACAGTACAGCACTCCCTCAGTACCACCCCTTCGACAGTGCGGCGCTCCCTCAGTACCACCCATCCGACAGTGCGGCACTCCCTCAGTGCTGTCCCTCCAACAGTACAGCACTCCCTCAGTACCGCCCCTCCGACAGTGCGGCGCTCCCTCAGTACTGCCCCTCCGACAGTGCAACACTCCCTCAGTACTGCACCTCCGACAGTACGGGGCTCCCTCAGTACTGCCCCTCTGACAGTGCGGCACTCCCTCAGTACTGCAGCTCCGACAGTGCGGCGCTTCTCAGTACTGCCCCTGCAACAGTACAGCACTCCCTCAGTACTGCACATCCGACAGTGCGGCACTCCCTCAGTACTGCCCCTCCGACAGTGCGGCACTCCCCCAGTACTGTCCCTCCGACAGTGCGGCACTCCCTCAGTACTGCCCCTCCGACAGTGCGGCACTCCCTCAGTACCACCCCTTCGACAGTGCGGCACTCCCTCAGTACCACCCCTTCGACAGTGCGGCACTCCCTCAGTACTGCCCCTCCGACAGTGCGGCACTCCCTCAGTACCACCCCTTCGACAGTGCGGCACTCCCTCAGTACCACCCCTCCGACAGTGCGGCACTCCCTCAGTGCTGTCCCTCCAACAGTACAGCACTCCCTCAGTACTGCAGCTCCGACAGTGCGGCGCTTCTCAGTACTGCCCCTGCAACAGTACAGCACTCCCTCAGTACTGCACCTCCGACAGTGTGGCACTCCCTCAGTACTGCCCCTCCGAGAGTGCAGCACTCCCTCAGTACTGCCCCTTTGACAGTGTGGCGCTCCCTCAGTACTGCCCCTTTGACAGTGTGGCGCTCCCTCAGTACTGCCCCTCCGACAGTGCGGCACTCCCTCAGTACTGCCCCTCCGACAGTGTAGCAATCCCTCAGCAACGCACGGGAGTGTCAGCCCCGATTTACGTGCTCAAGCCCCTGGAGTGGATTTGAACCCACGACCTTCTGGCTGAAGGGCAAAAGCGCTACCTGTTGTTTCTGCAGACTATGGATGTACTCTGTGTGTGTCGTCAGTGTTTCGTTGCATAAGATGGAGACTTGTTGCCTGATGTACTGTCAATAAGGTTTACACTGTGTAGATACTATGCTGGCACCACTAGAGGGTGCAACTGGTGGAGACCGGGGTTTCCTGCCCTGGTGGCCGGGCCCACAGCCCTGGGTCAAACAGGACGAGTGTATTTTAGGCCAGACAGCATTAGATTCCTGTGCAGAGACTGTGAGCAGTGGAGGGGACACAGCTGAGAAGCCATCTTGCGGACTGGAATCGAGGGACAGAAGTGACTGATATTCCTGATGCAGTATCACGCTCAAAGGCTCGAAATAAAGGCAGCAGGGTTGCAGTTAGCAGAAAGCACGCTGTCCCTTGCCCGACGCAGTGATCTGAAGCTGTGCTTGCAATGGGTTTCGGGAGCACGGCAATTCAGTGAGCCAGGAGTGGTGCCGGGACTTCACCACCAATTTCCCTGATTTGGCAGCCCCCATGGCTGATCAACTCCTTACCCAGGCGGTAATGAGGAACATCGTTGTCCCCACGTCTTCATCCCGCTCAGTTTTGGGCCTGCTTCCTGTCTCTTCTTTCAGAGACCGCCCAGGCCCTTTGCTGCCAGTTTTCCGGGAGCGTGTTCCCAGTTGTGTGGGATTGGTCGTGAAGTTCCAAGCGCGACGAGATGTCCGTTGAATAAAAAACCCGGTGCGGTTGAATTGGACCCTGGTGCTTCTGTCGGTGCCTGTGGAAAGTTGGCATGCAGGTACAGCAGGAGGTGAAGGAGGCAAATGGCATGTTGGCCTTCATCGCTAGGGGGATTTGAGTATAGGAGCAGGGAGGTCTGACTGCAGTTGTACAGGGTCTTAGTGAGGCCACACCTGGAGTATTGTGTTCAGTTTTGGTCTCCTACTCTGAGGAAGGACGTTCTTGCTATTGAGGGAGTGCAGCGAAGGTTCACCAGACTGATTCCCGGGATGGCAGGACTGACATATGAGGAGAGACTGGATCGACTGGGTCTTTATACGCTGGAGTTTAGAAGGATGAGATGGGATCTCATAGAAACATATAAAATTCTGACGGGACTGGACAATTAGATGCAGGAAGAATGTTCCCGATGTTGGGGAAGTCCAGAACCAGGGGACACAGTCTAAGGATAAGGGGTAGGCCACTTAGGACTGAGATGAGGAGAAACTTCTTCACTCAGAGAGTTGTGAACCTGTGGAATTCCCGGCCGCAGAGAGTTGTTGAGACCAGTTCATTGGATATATTCAAGAGGGAGTTAGATATGGCCCTTACGGCTAAAGGGATCAAGGGGTATGGAGAGAAAGCAGGAACAGGGTACTGAGGGAATGATCAGCCATGATCTTATTGAATGGTGGTGCAGGCTCGAAGGGCCAAATGTCCTACTCCTGCACCTATTTTCGATGTTTCTATGTCTCTATGACCACGGCTGACCATGTCAATTAGTCCCCCTCCTCACCACCTCCTCCTCTTTCCCCGGAGACCTGCACATGTTACCCCTTCAAGTACTTATCCAATTTACTTGCGAATGATAATATTCTCTTAATAGACTGGAGAAGCTGGGGTTGTGCTTGTTATATATGCAGACTATAGATATACTCTCTGTGTAGTCACTGTATAGTTGCATAAGATGGAGACTTGTTACCTGATGTACGATCAATAAGGTTTACACTGTGTATAAACTATGCTGGCACCACTAGAGGGTGCAACTGGTGGAGACCGGGGTTTCCTGCCCGTGTGGCAGAGGCTGTCCACTAGAGGGCACTGCGGTGGGAGACCTGAGGGTCACCTGCATGGGTGTGCCAGGATGGGCCAAATGGCCTCCTTGGCTGCTGCAAGGGGCGAGAAGATCTGTCCCCCCCGCCCCGTCCCGGGACCTGACTCTGACTGTGGACTCGTTCCCCTTTCTAGATGGACGCTGTTGGTCTCTGCCGTGGCCGTGGTTACCAGCGGCACAACCAGACAAATGTTTGGCGAGATTTCGTCGCCGGACTACCCCGCTCCCTATCCCAACGACACCCAGGCCAAGTGGTCGATCGAAGTGCCCCTGGGCTACCGCGTCAAGCTCCAGTTCAGCTTCTTCCAGGTCGAACCGTCACAGAGATGCATCTACGATCACCTCAAGGTGAGGACAGAGCGAGCAAAGGGGAGGGGAGGTGCCTGGGCGCCCGTACCTCAACCGTGGCCCGGTGGGCAGCACCCTCGTCGCCAACGGCAGAAGGTTGAGGGCTCAAATCTCGCTCCCGCACAAAAATCTAGGCTGACAGTCCCAGTGCAGTACTGAGGGAGCGCCGCACTGCACTGTCGGAGGGGCAGTACTGAGGGAGCACCGCACTGCGCTGTCGGAGGGGCAGTACTGAGGGAGCGCCGCACTGCGCTGTCGGAGGGGCAGTACTGAGTGAGTGCCGCACTGCGCTGTCGGAGGAGCAGTACTGAGGGAGTGCCGCACTGCGCTGTCGGAGGAGCAGTACTGAGGGAGCGCCGCACTGTCGGAGGAGCAGTACTGAGGGAGCGCCGCACTGTCGGAGGAGCAGTACTGAGGGAGCGCCGCACTGTCGGAGGGGCGGTACTGAGGGAGCGCCGCACTGTTGGAGGGGCGGTACTGAGGGAGCGCCGCACTGTCGGAGGGGCAGTACTGAGGGAGCGCCGCACTGTCGGAGGGGCAGTACTGAGGGAGCGCTGCACTGTCGGAGGAGCAGTACTGAGGGAGCGCCGCACTGTTGGAGGGGCGGTACTGAGGGAGCGCCGCACTGTCGGAGGGGCAATACTGAGGGAGCTGCGATAGAAAAATATATAATCTAGCTATCTCCCTCATTCCTTCCATCCCCTCTTTCCTTCTTCCCTTCCTTCCCTCTTTCCTTGCCACCCTCCCTCCCTACCTTCCATCTGCTGCTCCTCCTCTTCCCTCCCTCCCTCCCTCCATCGCTCCCTCCTTGCTTTCTCCCTCTCCGCCTCCCTCCATCGCTCCCTCCCTCCCTCACTTCCTTTCTATCTCTCTGTAATATCTGTAAGCTTGTAATGCTTGTAGCGCCACACTGTGGATGTGGACGTATTGTGTACTGCAACTGCATAGTTAATCATTAAACAACAGGCAGCTTTCCGGAGAGTGCTCAGAGAGCAGCCTGCATGTTAGGAAGCTGTGTGTGCTGTGCTCTGTGAAGATACCACACTTTCTCTAGGTATCCTCGGAAGGGAAATCCCTCGGATCATTCTGCGGGAGTGACAACACGATCAGCGGGAACCCCCCTGGGAGGCAGCTACTGATTTCCAAGCGGAACACCATGGATCTGGAGTTCAAGTCGGACTTTTCCAACGAAGGGACCTACCTGGGATTCCTCATCCATTACGAAGCCATCGGTAAATACTGAGTGGGAATTACTGCGTCACGTGTGTGAGGTGGGGGACACGGAGACCAGCAGGCCAAATGGCCAAGTCCTCTCCATGTCCCTCACTCCACCACCTGCCCTGGGAGTGTTTGATGGGACAGTGTAGAGGGAGCTTTACTCTGTATCTAACCCCCTGTACCTGCCCTGGGAGTGTTTGATGGGACAGTGTAGAGGAAGCTTTACTCTGTATCTAACCCCCTGTACCTGCCCTGGGAGTGTTTGATGGGACAGTGTAGAGGGAGCTTTACTCTGTATCTAACCCCCTGTACCTGCCCTGGGAGTGTTTGATGGGACACTGTAGAGGGAGCTTTACTCTATATCTAACCCCCTGTACCTGCCCTGGGAGTGTTTGATGGGACAGTGTAGAGGGAGCTTTACTCTGTATCTAACCCCCTGTACCTGCCCTGGGAGTGTTTGATGGGACAGTGTAGAGGGAGCTTTACTCTGTATCTAACTCCGTGCTGTACCTGCCCTGGGAGTGTTTGATGGGACAGTGTAGAGGGAGCTTTACTCTGTATCTAACCCCCTGTACCTGCCCTGGGAGTGTTTGATGGGATAGTGTAGAGGGAGCTTTACTCTGTATCTAACCCTCTGTACCTGCCCTGGGAGTGTTTGATGGGACAGTGTAGAGGGAGCTTTACTCTATATCTAACTCCGTGCTGTACCTGCCCTGGGAGTGTTTGATGGGACACTGTAGAGGGAGCTTTACTCTATATCTAACCCCCTGTACCTGCCCTGGGAGTGTTTGATGGGACAGTGTAGAGGGAGCTTTACTCTGTATCTAACCCCCTGTACCTGCCCTGGGAGTGTTTGATGGGACAGTGTAGAGGGAGCTTTACTCTGTATCTAACCCTGTGCTGTACCTGCCCTGGGAGTGTTTGATGGGACAGTGTAGAGGGAGCTTTACTCTGTATCTAACCCCGTGCTGTATCTGCCCTGGAAGTGTTTGATGGGACAGTGTAGAGGGAGCTTTACTCTGTATCTAACCCCCTGTACCTGCCCTGGGAGTGTTTGATGGGACAGTGTAGAGGGAGCTTTACTCTGTATCTAACTCCGTGCTGTACCTGCCCTGGGAGTGTTTGATGGGACAGTGTAGAGGGAGCTTTACTCTGTATCTAACCCCCTGTACCTGCCCTGGGAGTGTTTGATGGGATAGTGTAGAGGGAGCTTTACTCTGTATCTAACCCTCTGTACCTGCCCTGGGAGTGTTTGATGGAACAGTGTAGAGAGAGCTTTACTCTGTATCTAACCACCTGTACCTGCCCTGGGAGTGTTTGATGGGACAGTGCAGAGGGAACTTTACTCTGTATCTAACCCCCTGTACCTGCCCTGGGAGTGTTTGATGGGGCAGTGTAGAGGGAGCTTTACTCTGTATCTAACCCCGTGCTGTACCTGCCCTGGGAGTGTTTGATGGGACAGTGTAGAGGGAGCTTTACTCTGTACCTAACCCCCTGTACCTGCCCTGGGAGTGTTTGATGGGACATTGTAGAGGGAGCTTTACTCTGTATCTAACCCCCTGTACCTGCCCTGGGAGTGTTTGATGGGACAGTGTAGAGGGAGTTTTACTCTGTATCTAACCCCGTGCTGTACCTGCCCTGGGAGTGTTTGATGGGACAGTGTTGAGGGAGCTTTACTCTGTATCTAACCCCGTGCTGTACCTGCCCCGGGAGTGTTTGATGGGACAGTGTCGAGGGAGCTTTACTCTGTATCTAACCCCGTGCTGTACCTGCCCTGGGAGTGTTTGATGGGACAGTGTAGAGGGAGCTTTACTCCGTATCTAACCCCGTGCTGTACCTGCCCTGGGAGTGTTTGATGGGACATTGTAGAGGGAGCTTTACTCTGTATCTAACCCTCTGTACCTGCCCTGGGAGTGTTTAATGGGACAGTGTAGAGGGAGCTTTACTCTGTATCTAACCCCGTGCTGTACCTGCCCTGGGAGTGTTTGATGGGACAGTGTAGAGGGAGCTTTACTCTGTATCTAACCCCGTGCTGTACCTGCCCGGGGAGTGCCCGGTCTCAGTGAACGCTCGATGTTGTGTATTCCAGATGTCGATGAATGTGAGACGCAGGTTGAGGACACTCTGCCATGTGACCACCTCTGTCACAACTCTCTTGGCAGCTACTTCTGTTCCTGTCATCATGGATACCAACTGCAAGATGATGGCAAAAGCTGTAAAGGTGCGGAGAGTTGGACACGGGAGGGAGAGAGAGAGAGAGAGAGAAAGGGAGGGAGACAGAGAGAGCGATAGAGAGAGAGAGACAAAGAGAGCGAGAGAGAGAGAAAGACAGAGAGAGAGAGAGAGAGACAGAGAGAGAGAGAGAGACAGAGAGACACACACAGAGGGTGAGACAGAGAGTGAGGGAGAGATGGAGAGAGACAGAGAGACAGAAAGAGAGAGTGGGAGACAGAGAGAGAGAGAGAGACAGAGAGACAGAGAGAGAGGGACACAGAGAGAGAGAGAGACAGAGAGTGAGGGAGAGATGAAGAGAGACAGAGAGAAAGAAAGAGAGAGAGGGAGGCAGAGAGACAGAGAGAGAGAGTGAGAGACAGAGAGAGAGAGAGACAGACAGACAGAGAGCGAGAGACAGAGAGAGAGAGACAGCGAGTGAGGGAGAGAGAGAGAGAGAGACAGAGAGAGAGAGGGAGACAGAGAGAGAGACACAGAGAGAGAAAGAGGGACAGAGAGTGAGGGAGAGATGGAGAGAGACAGAGAGACAGAAAGAGAGAGAGGGAAACAGAGAGACAGAGAGAGAGAGAGTGAGAGACAGAAAGAGAGAGAGAGAAACAGAGAAACTGAGACAGAGAGAGAAAGAGAGAGAGAGAGAGAGACAGAGAGAGAGAGAAGGAGCGAGAGAGAGAGAGAGACACAGAGAGAGAGAGAGAGAAGGAACGAGCGATAGAGAGAGAGACAGAGCGAGAGAGAGAGACAGAGACAGAGACAGAGAGAGAGAGAAGGAGCGAGAGAGAGAGAGAGAGACAGAGCGAAACAGAGAAAGAGAGAGAGAGAGAGAGAGACCGAGAGAGACAGAGAGAGAGAGAAGGAGCGACAGAGAGAGAGAGAGAGACAGAGAGAGAGAGAGAGAGAGAGAGAGAAGTAGCGACAGAGAGAGAGAGAGACAGACAGAGAGAGAGAGAGAGAGAGAGAGAGAGAGAGAGCCAGAGAGAGAGAGAGGGAGAGAGAGACAGAGAGACAGAGAGAGAGAGAAGGAGCGACAGAGAGAGAGAGAGACAGAGAGAGAGACAGACAGAGGGAGAGAGAGGGAGAGAGAGAGAGAGAGACAGAGAGAGAGACAGACAGAGGGAGAGAGGGAGATTGCGCTCGGTCTGCGTGCTACAGGTTGGCAGTTAACGACACATGCTTGTGTTGAGAGTAGAAATATCGAAGTGGAATTGCGGTTTACGATTGAATAAGTCTCTCACACCAGTTCCCTCTCCCCCACAGATCCCCACAGAGCGAATCGGCACAGAAAGAATCAAGCTGCCCCAAGGTGTCAGCCCGTCCCACTCCCCCGAGCCCCTATTCTTTGCCCTTATCCCCAAACATTTTCCCTTCTTCAAATATTTATCCAATTCCATTCTTGAAAGTCACTTTTGAGTCTGCTCTCACCATCCTTTCAAGCAGCGCGTTCCAGATCTGCGTTAAATAAATTCTCCTCCTCTCCCCCTCTGCTTCTTTGCTGATTATCTTCAATCAGTCTCCCTCTGGTTACCAACCCTCCCACCACTGGAACGAGTGTCACCCTATTTACTCTATCGAAACCCCAACTAATTTTCAACACCTCTGTTCAATCTTCTCCCTTAACCGTCTCCGCTCCAGAGAGAGCAACCCCACAGTCTCCAGTCTCTCTACGTCACTGAAGTCCCCTCAGCCCTGGAACCATTCTGGTCAATCTCCCTCCGTACCCTCCCCAAGGCCCTCACATCCTGCCTAAAGTGCGGTGCCCAAGAATGGGCCAGAATACTCCACTTGAGGCCTAACCAAAGAATCATAGAAACATAGAAAATAGGTGCAGGAGTGGGCCATTCGGCCCTTCGAGCCTGCACCGCCATTCAATAAGATCATGGCTGATCATTCCCTCAGTACCCCTTTCCTGCTTTCTCTCCATACCCCTTGATCCCTTTAGCCATAAGGGCCACATCTAACTCCCTTTTGAATATATCTAACGAACTGGCCCCAACAACTTTCTCTGTGGTAGAGAATTCCACAGGTTCACAACTCTCTGGGTGAAGAAGTTTCTCCTCATCTCGGTCCTAAATGGCTTACCCCTTATCCTTAGACTGTGACCCCTGGTTCTGGACTTCCCCAACATCGGGAACATTCTTCCCGCATCTAACCTGTCCAATCCCGTCAGAATTTTATATGTTTCTATGAGATGCCCTCTCATTTTTCGAAATTCCAGTGAATATAAGCCGAGTCGATCCAGTCTTTCTTCATATGTCAGTCCTGCCATCCCGGGAATCAGTCTGGTGAACCTTCGCTGCACTCCCTCAATAGCAAGAATGTCCTTCCTCAGATTAGACCAAAACTGTACACAATATTCATCAGCCTTTCCCGTTTTACATTCCGAGCATTTCGCTGGTTCGCGAGAGGTTGGAAGTTCAACGTGAGTTGACCTCGAACCTCACTGAATATATTTAAGGCACAGATAGACAGCCTTTTGGAACGGTAAGGGAGTGAAGGGTTATGGGGGGCGGGCGGGGAATTGGAGCTGTGTCCATGATCGGATCAGCCATGATCGTATTAAATGGCGGAGCAGGCTCGAGGGGCCGTATGGCCGACTCCTGCTCCTATTTCTTAACTTATATTCTGTTGTCCTCCTTCCCGTTTCCCAGTCGGATGCCAGCAATTCTTCAACCAGATCTCGGGACACGTGATGAGCCCTGACTATCCCAGGCCTTATCCTCCGAACCTCAACTGCAACTATAGTATCAGAGTGGAACAAGGATTTGTCATCAGCCTGGAGTTCCGTGACGTGTTTGAGATTGACTCCCACCATGAGGTCCACTGTCCGTACGATGATCTAACGGTGAGAGTCCGCCATGAATATACCCAGTCCTTCCAATCTCTGCCTCGGGTACCTTGTGGGACAGTGTCGAGGGAGCTTTACTCTGTATCTAACCCCGTGCTGTACCTGCCCTGGGAGTGTTTGATGGGGCAGTGTAGAGGGAGCTTTACTCTGTATCTAACCCTGTGCTGTACCTGCCCTGGGAGTGTTTGATGGGACAGTGTAGAGGGAGCTTTACTCTGTATCTAACCCCCTGTACCTGCCCTGGGAGTGTGTGATGGGACAGTGTAGAGGGAGCTTTACTCTGTCTCTAACCCCTTGTACCTGCCCTGGGAGTGTTTGATGGGACAGTGTAGAGGGAGCTTTACTCTGTATCTAACCCTGTGCTGTACCTGCCCTGGGAGTGTTTGATGGGACAGTGTAGAGGGAGCTTTACTCTGTATCTAACCCCCTGTACCTGCCCTGGGAGTGTTTGATGGGACAGTGTAGAGGGAGCTTTACTCTGTATCTAACCCCGTGCTGTACCTGCCCTGGGAGTGTTTGATGGGACAGTGTAGAGGGAGCTTTACTCTGTATCTAACCCTGTGCTGTACCTGCCCTGGGAGTGTTTGATGGGACAGTGTAGAGTGAGCTTTACTCTGTATCTAACCCACTGTACCTGCCCTGGGAGTGTTTGATGGGACAGTGTAGAGGGAGCTTTACTCTGTATCTAACCCCCTATACCTGCCCTGGGAGTGTTTGATGGGACAGTGTAGAGGGAGCTTTACTCTGTATCTAACCCCCTATACCTGCCCTGGGAGTGTTTGATGGGACAGTGTAGAGGGAGTTTTACTCTGTATCTAACCCCCTGTACCTGCCCTGGGAGTGTTTGATGGGACAGTGTAGAGGGTGCTTTACTCTGTATCTAACCCCCTGTACCTGCCCTGGGAGTGTTTGATGGGACAGTGTAGAGGGTGCTTTACTCTGTATCTAACCCCCTGTACCTGCCCTGGGAGTGTTTGATGGGACAGTGTGGAGGGAGCTTTACTCTGTATCTAACCCCCTGTACCTGCCCTGGGAGTGTTTGATGGGACAGTGTAGAGGGAGCTTTACTCTGTATCTAACCCCGTGCTGTACCTGCCCTGGGAGTGTTTGATGGGACAGTGTAGAGGGAGCTTTACTCTGTATCTGGTGGTAAATTTCAGGTGCCCTGCGGCAAGAGTTGAGGTTTTGTGAGCGATGGATCGATGACTGGTCTGTGAATTCGCCTTGGTTTCAGATCGAATACCGGGACATTGTGAAAGGTCCCTTGTGCGGGAACCAGAAACTGACGCCGTTTGAAACACAGAGTAACGCTGTCAACATTCTCTTCAACACGGATGGCTCGGGCGACAGTCGAGGCTGGAAGATCAGATACACCACTGATCGTAATTCTCTCCGCCCGATCACTGGGCCCTGACGTTACTCATTATGTGTCGCTAATTACCCCGCTCCCGATCTATTTAAACCCCTCCAGCCCCTACACCCCTCCCTATCTCTGTAACCTCCTCCAGCCCCTACACCCCTCCCTATCTCTGTAACCTCCTCCAGCCCCTACACCCCTCCCTATCTCTGTAAACCCCTCCAGCCCCTACACCCCTCCCTATCTCTGTAACCTCCTCCAGCCCCTACACCCCTCCCTATCTCTGTAAACCCCTCCAGCCCCTACACCCCACCCTCTCTCTGTAAACCCCTCCAGCCCCTACACCCCTCCCTATCTCTGTAAACCCCTCCAGCCCCTTCACCTCTCCCTATCTCTGTAACCTCCTCCAGCCCCTACACCCCTCCCTATCTCTGTAAACCCCTCCAGCTCCTACACCCCTCCCTATCTCTGTAAACCCCTCCAGCCCCTACACCCCTCCCTATCTCTGTAACCTCCTCCAGCCCCTACACCCCTCCCTATCTCTGTAACCTCCTCCAGCCCCTACACCCCTCCCTATCTCTGTAAACCCCTCCAGCTCCTACACCCCTCCCTATCTCTGTAAACCCCTCCAGCCCCTACACCCCTCCCTATCTCTGTAAACCCCTCCAGCCCCTACACCCCTCCCTATCTCTGTAACCTCCTCCAGCCCCTACACCCCTCCCTGTCTCTGTAACCTCCTCCAGCCCCTACACGCCCCCGAGGTCTCTGGTCGCCTCCAATTCTGACCTCTTGTCAGTCAATTTGCGCACAGCAAGCTCCCACACACAGCACTGTGATAATGACCCAGATAATTTGTTTTTGTGATGTTGATTGAGGGATAAATATTGGCCCCAGCACACCGGGGAGAACTCCCCTGCTCTTCTTTGAAATAATGCCCCGGGATCTTTTACATCCACCTGAGAGAGCAGACAGGACCTCGGTTTAATGTTTCATCTGAAAGACGGCCCTCCGACAGTGCAGCGCTCCCTCAGTACTGCCCCTCCGACAGTGCGGCACTCCCTCAGCAGTGCCCCTCCGACAGTGCGGCACTCCCTCAGCACTGCCCCTCCGACAGTGCGGCGCTCCCTCAGAACTGCCCCTCCGACAGTGCGGCGCTCCCTCAGTACTGCCCCTCCGACAGTACAGCACTCCCTCAGTACTGCCCCTCCGACAGTACAGCACTCCCTCAGTACTGCCCCTCCGACAGTGCGGCACTCCCTCAGCACTGCCCGTCCGACAGTGCGGTGCTCCCTCAGTACTGCCCCTCCGACAGTGCAGCACTCCCTCAGCACTGCCCCTCCGACAGTGCGGCGCTCCCTCAGTACTGCCCCTCCAACAGTGCGGCACTCCCTCAGTATTGCCCCTCCGACAGTCCGGCACTCCCTCTGTACTGCCCCTCCGACAGTGCGGCACTCCCTCAGTACTGCCCCTCCGACACTCCCTCAGTACTGCCCCTCCGACAGTACGGCTCTCCCTCAGTACTGCCCCTCCGACAGTGTGGCACTCCCTCAGTACTGCCCCTCCGACAGTGCTGCACTCCCTCAGTACTGCCTCTCCGACAGTGCGGCGCTCCCTCAGTACTGCCCCTCCGACAGTGCGGCTCTCCCTCAGTACTGCCCCTCCGACAGCGCGGCACTCCCTCAGTACTGCCCCTCCGACAGTGCTGCACTCCCTCAGTACTGCCTCTCCGACAGTGCGGCGCTCCCTCAGTACTGCCCCTCCGACACTCCCTCAGTACCGACCATCCGACAGTGCGGCTCTCCCTCAGTACTGCCCCTCCGACAGTACGGCTCTCCCTCAGTACTGCCCCTCCGACAGTGTGGCACTCCCTCAGTACTGCCCCTCCGACAGTGCTGCACTCCCTCAGTACTGCCCCTCTGACAGTGCGGCTCTCCCTCGGTACTGCACTCGGAGTGTCAGCCTAGTGTCATACCTCCCTCCAGTCTGAAAAATAGCCATTGACCAATACTCTCTGTTTTCTATCCATTCGGCAATTTCGTTTCCAGACTGACAGAGAATGTTCACTCGGTTGATTCCTGAGATGAGGGGGTTGTCTTATGAGGAAAGGTTGAGCAGGTTGGGGCGGATACACATTGAAGTTCAGAAGAATGAGAGGTGATCTTATCGAGACGTATCAGATTATGAGGGGGGCTTGACAAGGTGGATGCAGAGAGGATGTTCCCACTGATGGGGGAGACTAGAACTAGGGGGCATGGTCTTAGAATAAGAGGCCGCCCATTTAAAACTGAGACGAGGAGGAATTTCTTCTCTCAGAGGGTTGTAAATCTGTGGAATTCGCTGCCTCAGAGAGCTGTGGGAGCCGGGACATTGAATATATTTAAGACAGAGATAGACAGTTCCTTAACTGATAAGGGGATAAGGGGGCGGGCAGGGAAGTGGAGCTGTGTCCATGATCGGATCAGCCATGATGGTATTAAATGGCGGAGCAGGCTCGAGGGGCCGAATGGCCGACTCCTGTTCCTATTTCTTATGTCCTGCCTGGCCCCTTTAATCCCATGGGCTTTAATTTAGCTGGTAAGTTTATAACGGGGCATTTTATCGAACCCCGAACTTGTCTCATTTTTTTTTTCTGTCTGACCAGGGATAAAATGTCCGCATCTTCACAGACTGGATCATGGAAGACTACATCCAATTCAGGAACATTACCGATTCCTGGACCACATGACTTTCACATGCGATGTTGGTTACAAGATCATGAAAGTATGTGATTCCTGCGTTTGTTACCTCCAGACTTGACCAATCCAAGCACTCCTGGCTGGCCTCCCACAATCCTGGCCTTTATTGCAAAAGGGATGGAGTATAAAAGCAGGGAAGTCTTGCTACAGTTATACAGGGTATTGGTGAGGCCACACCTGGAGTACTGCGTGCAGTTTTGGTTTCCATATTTACGAAAGGATAGACTTGCTTTGGAGGCAGTTCAGAGAAGGTTCACTCGGTTGATTCCGGAGATGAGGGGGTTGACTTATGAGGAAAGGTTGAGGAGGTTGGGCCTCTACTCATTGGAATTCAGAAGAATGAGAGGTGATCTTATCGAAACGTGTAAGATTATGAGGGGGGCTCGACAAGGTGGATGCAGAGAGGATGTTTCCACTGATGGGGGAGACTAGAACTAGGGGACATGGTCTTAGAATAAGGGGCTGCCCATTTAAACCTGAGATGAGGAGGAATTTCTTCTCTCAGAGGGTTGTAAATCTGTGGAATTCTCTGCCCCAGAGAGCTGTGGAAGCCGGGACATTGAATATATTTAAGACAGAGATAGACAGTTCCTTAACCGATAAGGGGATAAGGGGGCGGGCAGGGAAGTGGAGCTGTGTCCATGATCGGATCAGCCATGATGGTATTAAGTGGCGGAGCAGGCTCGAGGGGCCGAATGGCCTACTCCTGCTCCTATTTCTTATGTTCTCATGTTCTTATTCTACCCAACGTAAACCAGAGGTGATCCAAAACTCAGCTGCCCCCGTGTCCTAACTCGCACCATGTCCCGCTCACCCATCACCCCCTGTGCTCACTGACCCCGTGTCCTAACTCGCACCGAGTCCCGCTCACCCATCACCCCCTGTGCTCACTGCCCCCGTGTCCTAACTCGCACCATGTCCCGCTCACCCATCACCCCCTGTGCTCACTGCCCCATGTCCTAACTCGCACTGAGTCCCACTCACCCATCACCCCCTGTGCTCGTTGACCGACATTGGCTCCCGGTTAAGCAATGCCTCAATTTCAAAAGTCTCATTCGTGTTTACAAATGCCTCCGTGGCCCCCCTCCCTATCTCTGTAACCTCCTCAAGTCGCTGGAGAAATATCACCAACGATGTCGCCGCAAGATCCTGCATATCCCCTGGGAGGACAGACGCACCAACGTTAGCGTCCTCGACCAGGCCCAACATCCCCAGCATCGAAGCACTGACCACACTCGACCAGCTCCGCTGGGCAGGGCCACATCGTCCGCACGCCCCCCAGACACGAGACTCCCAAAGCAAGCGCTCTACTCGGAACTCCTACACGGCAAACGAGCCAAAGGTGGGCAGAGGAAACGTTACAAGGGACACCCCCTCCCTGATAAAGTGCAACATCCCCACCGACACCTGGGAGTCCCTGGCCCAAAGACCAGTCCGCCCTAAGTGGAGGAAGTGCATCCGGGAGGGCGCTGAGCACCTCGAGTCTCGTCGCCGAGAGCGTGCAGAAAGCAAGCGCAGGCAGCGGAAGGAGCGTGCGGCAAACCAGTCCCACCCTCCCCTTCCCTCAACCACTGTCTGTCCCACCTGTGACAGGGACTGTGGTTCCCGTATTGGACTGTTCAGCCACCTGAGAACTCACTGTTAGAGTGGAAGCAAGTCTTCCTCGATTCCGAGGAATTGCCTATGATGATGAGGATGAATCTCCTCCGGCCCCACAACCCCTCCCTATCTCTGTAACCTCCTCCAGCCCCGACACCCCTCCCTATCTCTGTAACCTCCTCCAGCCCCTACACCCCTCCCTATCTCTGTAACCCCCTCCAGCTCCTACACCCCTCCCTATCTCTGTAACCCCCTCCAGCCCCTACACCCCTCCCTATCTCTGTAACCCCCTCCAGCTCCTACACCCCTCCCTATCTCTGTAACCTGCTCCAGCCCCTACACCCCTCCCTATCTCTGTAACCCCCTCCAACCCCTACACCCCTCCCTATCTCTGTAACCCCCTCCAGCTCCTACACCCCTCCCTATCTCTGTAACCCCCTCCAGCTCCTACACCCCTCCCTATCTCTGTAACCGCCTCCAGCCCCTACACCCCTCCCTATCTCTGTAACCCCCTCCAACCCCTACACCCCTCCCTATCTCTGTAACCCCCTCCAACCCCTACACCCCTCCCTATCTCTGTAACCCCCTCCAGCTCCTACACCCCTCCCTATCTCTGTAACCCCCTCCAGCTCCTACACCCCTCCCTATCTCTGTAACCCCCTCCAGCCCCTACACCCCTCCCTATCTCTGTAACCCCCTCCAACCCCCACAACCCCCCAAGATGTCTGCACTCCTCTAATTCTGCCCTCCTGACCATCCCTGATTATAATCGCTCCACCATCGGTGGCCGTGCCTTCTGTTGCCTGTGCCCCAAGCTCTGGAACTCCCTCCCTAAACCTCTCCGCCTCTCGACCTCTCTCTCCTCCTTCGAGACGCTCCTTAAAACCGACCTCTTTGACCCAGCTTTTGGCCACCTGTCCCTCATCTCTCCTTATGCGGCTCGGTGTCAAATTTTCATGGTGGAACACTCCTGTGCCGCACCTGGGGACGCCTCACTAAGTTGTGGGAGCCATATAAATTCAATTGTCAATGTTTTACGTATCTGGTGATGTCGCTTTGGGTTTGAACTGGTCCAATTGTGTCTCCAACGCAGATTGACAAAGAATTAAAGGCGTTCAAAATGGTGTGCACTGGAACTGGAGAATGGAACAAGGAAATTATCCCGACCTGTAACAGTGAGTCTGGTTTGACACGCGTTATCTTGACGCGTTGGGTAAGGTCGTGCGTAACACAGAGTGCGCAGCAAGGGAACAGGCCACCCCTGCTGGAGTTACTGCTTGACCCAAATTTCCACGCATGGCATAGTAACTACTCGTCACTACTTGTGGTGAGAAGGTTGGTCCAGTGGGGGTTCCGCAGGGCTCAGTACTGGGTCCCTTTGTGGTACATATCAATGATCTAGACTTGGCATCGACGACGAGATCCAACACCACCTCCAGTGCGCCAGTGCAGCCTTCGGCCGTCTGAGGAAAAGAGTGTTTGAAGATCAGGCCCTCAAACCTACCACCAAGCTCATGGTCTACAGGGCTGTAGTGATACCCGCCCTCCTGTATGGCTCAGAGACATGGACCATGTACAGTAGGTATCTCACCCCCAGCTCATGGTCTACAGGGCTGTAGTGATACCCGCCCTCCTGTATGGCTCAGAGACATGGACCATGTACAGTAGGTATCTCACCCCCAGCTCATGGTCTACAGGGCTGTAGTGATACCCGCCCTCCTGTATGGCTCAGAGACATGGACCATGTACAGTAGGTATCTCACCCCCAGCTCATGGTCTACAGGGCTGTAGTGATACCCGCCCTCCTGTATGGCTCAGAGACATGGACCATGTACAGCAGACACCTCAAGTCGCTGGAGAAATACCACCAACGCTGTCTCCGCAAGATCCTGCAAATCCCCCGGGAGGACAGACGCACCAACGTTAGCGTCCTCGACCAGGCCAACATCCCCAGCATCGAAGCACTGACCACACTCAACCAGCTCCGCTGGGCAGGGCCACATCGTCCGCACGCCTCCCAGACACGAGACTCCCAAAGCGAGCGCTCGACTCGGAACTCCTTCACGGCAAGCGAGCCCCAGGTGGGCAGAGGAAACGTTACAAGGGACACCCCTCCCTGATAAAAATGCAACATACCCACCGACACCTGGGAGTCCCTGGCCCAAAGACCAGTCCGCCCCTAAGTGGGGGAAGCGCATCCGGGAGGGCGCTGAGCACCTCGAGTCTCGCCGCCAAGAGCGTGCAGAGACCAAGCGCAGGCAGCGGAAGGAGCGTGCGGCAAACCAGTCCCACCCTCCCCTTCCCTCAACCACTGTCTGTCCCACCTGTGACAGGGAGTGTGGCTCTCGTATTGGACTGTTCAGTCACCTCAGGACTCACTGTTAGAGTGGAAGCAAGTCTTCCTCGATTCCGAGGGACTGCCTATGATGATGATGAGACTTGAATATCGGGGGTATGATTAAGAAGTTTGCCCCTGACACTAGAATTGGCTGTGTGGTTGATAATGAAGAGGAAAGTAATGGGCTGCAGGAGGATATCAATTTACTGGTCAGGTGGGCAGAGCAGTGGCAAATGGAGTTTAATTTGGAAACGTGTGAGGTAATGCACTTGGGGAGGGCTAATAAGGAAAGGGAATACACATTAAATGGGAAGTGTAGATGAACAAAGGGCCCTTGGAGTGCTTGTCCACAGATCCCTGAAACATAGAAACACAGAAAATAGGTGCAGGAGTAGGCCATTCGGCCCTTCGAGCCTGCACCACCATTCAATATGATCATGACTGATCATTCCCTCAGTACCCCTTTCCTGCTTTCTCTCCATACCCCTTGATCCCTTTAGCCATAAGGGCCATATCTAACTCCCTTTTGAATATATCTAATGAACTGGCCTCAACAAAAATGGAAAAGCATTTGGGATCCAAGGGAAAGAGGCTGCAGGATGACTTGGACAGGTTAGGTGAGTGGGCAAATGCATGGCAGATGCAGTATAATGTGGCTAAATGTGAGGTTATCCACTTTGGTGGCAAAAACAGGAAGGCAGATTATTATCTGAATGGTGGAAGATTAGGAAAAGGGGAGGTGCAACGAGACCTGGGTGTCATGGTACATCAGTCATTGAAAGTTGGCATGCAGGTACAGCAGGCGGTGAAGAAGGCAAATGGTATGTTGGTCTTCATAGCGAGGGGATTTGAGTACAGGGGCAGGGAGGTGTTGCTACAGTTGTACAGGGCCTTGGTGAGGCCTCACCTGGAATATTGTGTTCAGTTTTGGTCTCCTAATCTGAGGAAGGACGTTCTTGCTATTGAGGGAGTACAGCCAAGGTTCACCAGACTGATTCCCAGGATGGCAGGACTGACATATGAGGAGAGACTGGATCGACTAGGCTTATATTCACTGGAGTTTAGAAGGATGAGAGGGGATCTCATAGAAACATACAAAAAATTCTGACGGGATTGGACAGGTTAGATGCAGGAAGACTGTTCCTGATGTTGGGGAAGTCCAGAACCAGGGGTCACAGTCTAAGGATAAGGGGTAAGCCATTTAGGACCGAGATGAGGAGAAACTTCTTCACTCAGAGAATTGTGAACCTGTGGAATTCTCTACCACAGAGAGTTGTTGATGCCAGTCCATTGGATATATTCAAGAGGGAGTTAGATGTGGCCCTTACGGCTAAAGGGATCAAGGGGTATGGAGAGAAAGCAGGAAAGGGGTACTGAGGGAATGATCAGCCATGATCTTATTGAATGGTGGTGCAGGCTCGAAGGGCCGAATGGCCTACTCCTGCACCTATTTTCTATGTTTCTATGTTTCTATGTAAGTTGGTTGCAAAATTGGCTGTGGCAGGAAGCAAAGGGTAATGTATGATGGGTAATTTTGTGACTGGGGTTCAGCAAGGCTAAGTACCTGGTCCAATGTTCCCTCTAATATTTTATTTAGTACTGAGCGGGCCATGAACTCCTTTGAGTGTGAACTTTTTGTCTGTGGGCAAATTTTCCAACAACTTAAAAGCATCGATACAGTAATATCATATTGCCATTCCACTATCTCAAATCATGAGACAATCAATCAGATAAGGTTCTATACAGGTTTAATATAATCCAATACAGGTTTAATACAAGTATTAGTAGCAGGTCAGGTAGATAAGTTGGTTAGAAAGGCATACGGAATACTTGCCTTTATTAGCCGAGGCATGGAATACAAGAGCAGGGAGGTTATGCTTGAACTGCATAAAACACTGGTTAGGCCACAGCTGGAGTACTGCGTGCAGTTCTGGTCACCACATTACAGGAAGGATGTTATTGCACTAGAGAGGGTGCAGAGGAGATGTACCAGGATGTTGCACTAGAGAGGGTACAGAGGAGATTTACCATGATGTTGCACCAGAGGGTACAGAGGAGATTTACCACGATGTTGTACTAGAGAGGGTACAGAGGAGATTTACCAGGATGTTGCACTGGAGAGGGTACAGAGGAGATTTACCAGGATGTTGCACTAGAGAGGGTACAGAGGAGATTTACCAGGATGTTGCACTGGAGAGGGTACAGAGGAGATTTACCAGAATGTTGCACTAGAGAGGGTGCAGAGGAGATTTACCAGAATGTTGCACTAGAGAGGGTACAGAGGAGATTTACCAGGATGTTGCACTGGAGAGGGTGCAGAGGAGATTTACCAGGATGTTGCACTGGAGAGGGTACAGAGGAGATTTACCAGGATGTTGCACTGGAGAGGGTACAGAGGAGATTTACCAGGATGTTGCCGGGACTGGAGAATTTTAGCGATGAGGAAAGATTGGATAGGCCGGGGTTGTTTTCTTTGGATCAGAGGAGGCTGAGGGGAGACCTGACTGAGGTGTATAAAATGATGAGGGGCCTGGATAGAGTGGATAGGACGGACCTGTTTCCCTGGGCAGAGGGGTCAACAACCAGGGGGCTTGGATTGAAAGTAATTGGGGGGAGGTTTAGAGGGGATTTGAGGGGAGAGGGTGGAGGGGGTCTGGGGCAGGGTCTGGAACCCACTGCCTGAAAGGGTGGTAGAGGCAGAAACCCTCCCCACATTTGGCAGGCAGTGCACCTTGAAGTGCCGTAACCTACAGGGCTATGGACCGAGAGCGGGAAAGTGGGATTAGGCCGGGGTGGCTCTTGGTCAGGCCTTGTTCCCTGCTGTAAATTTCTATGATTTCCTCCCACCCTGTCTTCTGTGAGTTGCGTTTGTAATATATTTGCTTCATGGGTTCTTTGCTTAAGAATACGTAGCAAGACATTGCTATTAATCACAAGACACATTACCAGTTCATCCACCAGGCTCACAACCACCTGCCCCATCGTGGATCCCCGAACCCAACTGGCTGGGTTTTATTGGGTCTTGTGAACATCACGAGAACATAAGAACATAAGAAATAGGAGCAGGAGTCGGCCATTCGGCCCCTCGAGCCTGCTCCGCCATTCAATAAGATCATGGCTGATCTGATCATGACTCAGCTCCACTTCCCCGCCCACTCCCCATAACCCTTCCCTCCCTTATCGCTCAAAAATCTGTCCATCTCCGCCTTAAATTTATTCAATGTTCCCGGCTTCCACAGCTCTCTGGGGCAGAGAATTCCACAGATTTACAACCCTCTGAGAGAAGAAATTCCTCCTCATCTCAGTTTTAAATGGCCAGCCCTTATTCTAAGACCCATGCCCCTAGTTCTAGTCTCCCCCATCAGTGGAACATCCCTCTCTGCATCCACCGTATCAAGCCCCCCTTAGAAGTTTCGATAAGATCACCTCTCATTCTCCTGACTCCAATGAGTTAGAGGCCCAACCTACTCAACCTTTCCCTCAGTAAGGGGGGGGGGTC